>NC_135805.1:10767718-11050564 GCF_964213995.1 Mustelus asterias
AACGAACAACAAGGCTTCCACCGTAGTGCAGATCCTACTAAAGGAAATAATCCCTAGGTTTGGGATACAACGAAGACTTTCTTCCGATAATGGGCCACACTTTATTGGAAAGATCAACCAAGAACTATGCTCTGTGCTTAAAATTAACCAACAATTCCACTGCTCCCATCACCCAAGGGCCACGGGGATGGTAGAACGCGCAAATGGAATCCTTAAGGATAAGCTAACCAAACTCACCCTTGAGACAGGACTGAATTGGCTAAAGGTCCTCCCATTGGCACTCTATCATATGCGCATTACCCCCCATACCGGTACTGGTTTAAATGCCGCTGAGATAATATATGGGCGCCCACTTAGAACCCCATGGGATAGCGCGACACCTCCTCCTCCCCAGATAGATCTACACGTCATGTCTGACCAACTCCAGCAATATTTTAAACAATTGACTATGTCTCTTAAGTTTTTACACGCTCAGGTGAAGGAATCTACCAGGCCTCCACCCGACAAGGACGGAGATTGGGAAGGAGTCGAAACCGGGGACTGGGTGCTGATTCGTGACTGGGAATGACCCAAACTAGGACCTCCCTGGAGAGGACCCTTCCAAGTTCTGCTACAGGCCCCAACCGCGGTGAAGGTGAAAGGGCAGGAAAGATGGATACATCTGAGTGACTGTAAGCGTTGGACAGCTTGATCTCACCTAATCCAGAACGACTAATGAAGAAAGACCTGTCAACTTCAAAAACCAGGATCTCAGACTTTTTCTGGACTTTCTAACTGTTCCTCCCCAACGATTTTTGATTGTTATAAAGTGGGATCTTATCGTTGCTCTTGCCCTCGCTGAGGGTAACAGTTGAAGGAAATTGGGGTTAGTATAAAGGGAATGGGCTTATGGGTAAAGGTGCTAGTTCTAGTGGCTCTAGTCCTTGAGTCAGAAGCTAGAACCATTATTTGCAAGGCTAATCAATCCAACCAGGTACATCATTGTGCTCACGGGATGTTCTTGTTTGTAACGACACCCATGAAGGCTTATTTGGATGGTGGAATGTGATTAAAATAGACTTCTGTAATGGGTACCTAGTCCAGGCAGATAGGAAATTGGTTTTAGACAAACGCAATCTTTGGACCTTACCATGTTGGTACTGGGGATGCAAATTCGAATTTACCTGTAAAAGAGAACCCTCGGAAGGAAAATATGATCATTTTCTCTATAACAGAAAGTGCTTCAGGGAAGTCTTAGTGGATGATCCCCTCCTGCAGGCAAGAGTGGAAGACGACTCCCTTATCCGACAGAAACGAGAATTCCCTAACCTGGATGTTCTGGACCTTCCCCATCCTCAGAACCACATCACCGGTAACTACTTCCATCAAGTACATCAATACCTCTATGGTACAAATACCGTTGTATGTTATCCCAACCCCATCGGAGTTGGTTCCCTCTTTTCAGTCTATCCCCTTTGGGACCGGGAACAACTCCCCCTTAATTGTGCTACTGCCAGTAAGGCACTCCCCGAAACCGAACGTATTAAGCTCCAATACGATCCTAACCTAACCCCACTGGCAGATTGCTATTACCCACCCCTGAAGAAGGAAGGTGAACAAGAGATGGGAGGTAGCTGGTGGAAAGAAAACCTCTGGTGGGAACAGAGAGTCCCCGGCTCCCACCCTCCCAGGAACAACCGGGGCTACGAAAATTGCTTTGCAGGACACGGATGGGGGTGCTCCAAGATCTATATATGCGAAGAAAACCCCTGCCTCCACAAAGCCTGTCGCCACCGACACTGTGCATACCAGGATAAGGAACATGGGGTAATGTGCATCTGCACTGATTCCAGGTGCATACCTTTGGTTAAGGGAGAACAACTTGTCTGTGGCCACATGAATGGTACCCACCTTCGGACTCATGGTCAAACGTTCAATCTCACTCGTCTGGATGATCACGGCCGAAGACTGGTGAACTGCTCTAACCCAGTAGATGTCTATCAGGGTACTGAGAGTATTTACTATAAGGTCAAAACTAAGGGTAGTGAACGCTTTGAGACTATGTACACAGACCATGGATATTTCTTTTTCTATAATGGAATGGTTACTAATTACCTCACATACCCTTACCCTAGCTATAGGTACCCTATACCCAACAGCTGTACCTGGACAATGGAGACCTGGGGGTCAATATTATACACTCCCGGCACGGATTCACAAATGAGAAGTTTACGAAGAGTTTTGTGCAGACTATAAAGAGTTGAGAGCCCTTTCGCCAGGACAAGTTCATGGTTATGGCGCCGCTGGTTTCTTCTCCCTGGGAGCCGCCTCTGGACGGATGGCCGCTGACAACCGGAACTATCTTGCTTGTGGCCTCACCACTCTGGGCAACTCAACCCGGGGAGCCCTTAAGGTGATTACTCAGAGCCTGGAAAACCTCAGACTGGTTCTCACTGCAAAACCGATATGCCCTGGACTATCTATTAGCACGCCAAGGTGGGGTATGCTCCATAGTTGAGGGAAAGTGTATTTTGGGTTTGGATGATGCCACAGCTGACATCACCCGTTTTGTGAACCAGATTGACCAACAGTTAGGGGTTATAAAGGAAGGAAAAGGATGGGGCAGCTGGGGAAACTGGGGATACAGTGGATGGGGTGATTGGTTAATTAATGCTGCAATCTACGTGGGAATGGTGGTCATGGGAATATTCATGGGGATTGCTGTCCTTAAGTGCATTCTACAATGTATGATGTCTTCTATGCAGGATCTGTTACCTGGAAAATGGGCCTTGTTCGTTAACATAACCGAATGCGATCCCCTAACCCCTGCCCTTGACCCATTCGTGGACACTGAGGATTGTCATGAAATGACAAAAGGAGAGAATGAGAATGTGTATCAGGTAGATTGAGAAGAGGAATGGGTTAAAATTGGGATGGGTAACTAGGAATCAGTTGAGGGATAAA
This sequence comes from Mustelus asterias, assembly GCF_964213995.1. Taxonomy (NCBI): domain Eukaryota; kingdom Metazoa; phylum Chordata; class Chondrichthyes; order Carcharhiniformes; family Triakidae; genus Mustelus; species Mustelus asterias. Next base: position 10,770,662 of record NC_135805.1, read on the forward strand.
CTGGTTCTGGAAAGGGCCTGAGGTGAGGGCGACAAGGCTGACCGAAACTAATGATCACGTTAAAGAAACTGCTAATAGGTAATTGTGGTTCTGGCTTCGGAGGGCAGGGCCTTATTGATTAGCTTTTTGTTCTTGAAAGTAATCTAATCAGAAACTTTAATAGCCATGTCCTTACGTGGCCATCGCCTTTTGTTCTTGAAAGTAATCTAATCAAAATGTAACAATATAGTTATGCCCTTATTGGCTAACAGAAGTATGTGGATGTATCTCCGTCGTGTATAACTGAAACTGTTTTGTAAGCCAGACAGAGACTCACGAACCCATGCTTGATGCGCCTGGTCTAGCGATCTCTCCTCCGATGCAATAAAGAAGGTTTGTGGAGAAACCTGTGTCTCATCAGTTTTTGATCCGACTTCCGAAAGCGAATTCCACAATTGTAACGTTTACATGAACAGTTTGCGTTGTAAAGTTTACAGGAAAAGTTTCTATTGTAACGTTTACATGAACAGTTTCTAATGTAAAGTTTGCATGATCCAATTCTAACGTAAAGTTTACATGCACAGTTTGTATGTAAAGTTTACATGAACAGTTTCTATTGAAATGTTTACACGAACAGTCTGCATTGTAAAGTTTACATGAAGAGTTTCTGTTGTAAAGTTTACATGGACAGTTTGTGTGAGGTGTGAGGTGATTCATTTTGGTAGGACTAACTTAAATGTGGATTACAGGGTCAAAGGTAGGGTTCTGAAGAATGTGGAGGAACAGAGAGATCTTGGGGTCCATATCCACAGATCTCTAAAGGTTGCCACTCAAGTAGATAGAGCTGTGAAGAAGGCTTATAGTGTGTTAGCTTTTATTAACAGGGGGTTGGAGTTTAAGAGCCGTGGGGTTATGCTGTAACTGTACAGGACCTTGGTGAGACCACATTTGGAATATTGTGTGCAGTTCTGGTCACCTCACTATAAGAAGGATGTGGAAGCGCTGGAAAGAGTGCAGAGGAGATTTACCAGGATGCTGCCTGGTTTGGAGGGTAGGTCTTATGAGGAAAGGTTGAGAGAGCTAGGGCTGTTCTCTGTGGAGCGGAGGAGGCTGAGGGGAGACTTAATAGAGGTTTATAAAATGATGAAGGGGATAGATAGAGTGAACGTTCAAAGACTATTTCCTCGGGTGGATGGAGCTATTACAAGGGGGCATAACTATAGGGTTCATGGTGGGAGATATAGGAAGGATATCAGAGGTAGGTTCTTTACACAGAGAGTGGTTGGGGTGTGGAATGGACTGCCTGCAGTGATAGTGGAGTCAGACACTTTAGGAACATTTAAGCGGTTATTGGATAGGCACATGAAGCACACCAGGATGATAGGGAGTGGGATAGCTTGATCTTGGTTTCAGATAAAGCTCGGCACAACATCGTGGGCCGAAGGGCCTGTCCTGTGCTGTACTGTTCTATGTTCTATGTTCTAGTTTATATTGTAAAGTTTACATGAACAGTCTATATTCTAAAGTTTACAGGGATAGTTTCCATTGTAAAGTTTACTTGAACAGTTTCTTCTGTAATGTTTCCATGAACAGTTACCATTGTAAAGTTTACATGAACAGTGTCTTTTGTAAAGTTTACATGCACAGTTTATATTGTTAAGTTTACATGAACAGTTTCTATTGTAAAGTTTACATGAAGAATTTCTAATGAAAAGTTTACAGGAACAGTTTCTATTGTTAAGTTTACCTGAACAGTTTCCATTGAAAAGTTTACATGAAGAGTTCTAATAAAAAGTTTACATGCACAGTTTATATTGTTAAGTTTACATGAACAGTTTCTATTGTAAAGTTTACATGAAGAATTTCTAATGAAAAGTTTACATGAACAGTTTCTATTGTTAAGTTTACCTGAACAGTTTCCATTGAAAAGTTTACATGAAGAGTTCTAATAAAAAGTTTACATGAACAGTTTATATTGTAAAGTTTACATGAACAGTTTATATTGTATAATTTACATGAACAGTTTCTATTGTAAAGTTTACATGATCAGTTTCTATTGTTAAGTTTGCAGGAACAGTTTATATTGAAAGGTTTACATGAAGAATTTCTAATGAAAAGTTTACAGGAACAGTTTCTATTGTAAAGTTTACATGATCAGTTTCTATTGTAAAGTTTACCTGAACAGTTTCCATTGAAAAGTTTACATGAAGAGTTCTAATAAAAAGTTTACATGAACAGTTTATATTGTAAAGTTTACATGAACAGTTTCTGATGTAAAGTTTACATGAACCATTTCAAATTTAAAGTTTACATGAACCAATTCTAATGTAAAGTTTACATGAACAGTTTCTATTGAAATGATTACATGAACAGTCTGCATTGTAAAGTTTACATGAAGAGTTTCTGTTGTAAAGTTTACATGGACAGTTTATATTGTAAAATTTACATTAATAGTCTAGATTCTAAAGTTTACAGAGATAGTTTCCATTGTAAAATTTACTTGAACAGTTTCTTCTGTAATGTTTCCATGAACAGTTTCCATTGTAAAGTTAACATGAACAGTGTCTTTTGTAAAGTTTACATGCACAGTTTATATTGTAAAGTTTATATGAACAGTTTATAACGTAAAGTTTGCATGAACAGTCTCTATTGAAAATTTTAAACGAACAGTCGCCATTGTAAAGTTTACATGAAGAGTTTCTCTTGAAAAGTTTACATGAACAGTTTATATTGTAAAGTTTATATGAACAGTTTCTATTGGAAAGTTTACAGGGACAGTTTCCATTGAAAAGTTTACATGAAGAATTTCTAATGAAAAGTTTACATGAACAGTTTCTATTGTAATGTTTACATGAACAGTTTATATTGTAAAGTTTCCATGAACAGTTTATATTGTAAAGTTTAGATGAACAGTTTATATTGTAAAGTTTACAGGAACAGTTTCTATTGTAAAGTTTACATGATCAGTTTCTATTGTTAAGTTTACATGAACAGTTTCTATTGTAAAGTTTACTTGAACAGTTTCCATTGAAAAGTTTACATGAAGAGTTCTAATAAAAAGTTTACAGGAACAGTTTCTATTGTAAAGTTTACTTGAACAGTTTCCATTGAAAAGTTTACATGAAGAGTTCTAATAAAAAGTTTACATGAACAGTCTCCATTCTAAAGTTTACATGAATATTGTATATTGTAAAATTTACATGAACAGTTTCTGATGTAAAGTTTACAGGAACCATTTCAAATTTAAAGTTTACATGAACAGTCTCCATTGTAAAGTTTACATGAAGAGTTTCTAGTGTAAAGTTTACATGAGCAGTTTCTGTTGTAAAGTTTACATGAACAGTTTCAAATGTAATGTTTACATGAATGATTTTTAATTTAAATTTTACATGAACAGTTTATATTGGAAAGTTTATAGGAAGTTTCCATTGTAAAGTTTACATCAACAGTGACAATTCTAATGTTTACATGATCAGTTTCTATTGTAAAGGAACAGTTTATATCATAAAGATTACATGAACAGTTTATATTGTAAAGTTTACAGGAACAGTTTCTATTGTTAGGTTTACAGGAACAGTTTCCATTGTAGTGGTTTGCAGGAATAGTTTCTATTGTAAAGTTTACATGAACAGTTTCCATTCAAAATTTACATGTAGAGTTTCTAATGAAAAGTTTACATGAACAGTTTATATTGTATAGTTTACATGAACAGTTTCTGGTGTAAAGTTTACATGAACCATTTCAAATGTAAAGTTTACATGAACCGTTTATATTGTAAAGTTTACAGGAACAGTTTCCATTTTAATCTTTATAGGAACAGTTTATATATTAATGTTTACATGAAACGTTCATGTAAACATTGGCAGCTCAATGTTCCAGGGTTCCGATGTTTCAGATGTGATAGAGGCAGAGGGATGAAGGGTGGGGGGAGTGGCATTACTCGTCAGGGAAAATGTTACAGCAGTGCTCAGGCAGGACAGATTAGAGGGCTTGTCTACTGAGGCCATATGAGTGGAGCTGAGAAATAGGAAAGGTATGACCACATTAATGGGGTTGTATTATAGACCACCCAATAGTCAGCGAGAATTGGAGGAGCAAAGCTGCAGAGAGATAGCAGACAACTGCAGGAAACACAAAGTTGTGATAGTAGGGGATTTTAATTTTCCACATATAGATTGGGACTCCCATACTGTTAAAGGTCTAGATGGGTTAGAATTTGTAAAATGTGTTCAGGAAAATTTTCTAAATCAATATATAGAATATATATATTCGAGGAGGTTACCAGGAAAGTGGATGAAGGGAAGGCAGTGGATGTTGTCTACATGGACTTCAGTAAGGCCTTTGACAAGGTCCCGCATGGGAGGTTAGTTAGGAAGGTTCAGTCGCTAGGTAAAAATGGAGAGGTAGTAAATTGGATTAGACATTGGCTCAATGGAAGAAGTAGTAAGAAGTCTCACAACACCAGGTTAAAGTCCAACAGGTTTATTTGGTAGCAAATACCATAAGCTTTCGGAGCGCTGCTCCTTCGTCAGATGGAGTGGAAATGTGCTCTCAAACAGTGCACAGCGACACAACATCAAGTTACAGAATACTGATTAGAATGCGAATCCCTAAAGCCAGCCAGGTCTTAAAGGTACAGACAATGTGGGTGGAGGGAGCATTAAACACAGGTTAAAGAGATGTGTATTGTCTCCAGATAGAACAGCTAGTGAGATTCTGCAAGCCCAGGAGGCAAGCTGTGGGGGCTACTGATAATGACATTATCAGTAACCCCCACAGCTTGCCTCCTGGGCTTGCAGAATCTCACTCGCTGTTCTGTCTGGAGACAATACACATCTCTTTAACCTGTGTTTAATGCTCTCTCCACCCACATTGTCTGTACCTTTAAGACCTGGCTGGCTTTAGGGATTCGCATTCTAATCAGTATTCTGTAACTTGATGTTGTGTCGCTGTGCACTGTTTGAGAGCACATTTCCACTCCATCTGACGAAGGAGCAGCGCTCCGAAAGTTTATGGTATTTGCTACCAAATAAACTTGTTGGACTTTAACCTGGTGTTGTGAGACTTCTTACTGTGTTCACCCCAGTCCAACGCCGGCATCTCCACATCAATGGAAGAAGCCAGAGAGTGGTAGTGCAAGATTGCTTCTCTGAGTGGAGGCCTGTGACGAGTGGTGTGCCACAGGGATCAGTGCTGGGTCCATTGTCGTTTATCATCTATATCAATGATCTGGATGATAATGTGGTAAATTGGATCAGCAAGTTGCTGATGATACAAAGATTGGAGGTGTAGTGGACAGTGAGGAAGGTTTTCTAAGCTTGCAGAAGAATTTGGACCAGCTAGAAAAATGGGCTGAAAAATGGCAGATGGAGTTTAATGCAGACAAGTGTGAGGTATTGCACTTTGGAAGGACAAACCAAGGTAGAACATACAAGGTAAATGGTAGGACACTGAAGAGTGCAGTAGAGCAGAGGGATCTGGGAATACAGATACATAATTCCCTAAAAGTGGCGTCACAGGTAGATAGGGTCGTAAAGAGTGCTTTTGGTACATTGGCCTTTATAAATCAAAGTATTGAGTATAAGAGTTGGAATGTTATGGTGAGGTTGTATAAGACATTGGTGAGGCCGAATTTAGAGTATTGTGTGCAGTTTTGGTCACCTAATTACAGGAAGGATATTAATGAGGTTGAAAGAGTGCAGAGAAGGTTTACAAGGATGTTGCCGGGACTTGAGAAACTGAGTTACAGAGAAAGGTTGAATAGGTTAGGATTTTATTCCCTGGAGCGTAGAAGAATGAGGGGAGATTTGATAGAGGTGTATAAAATTATGATGCGTATGGATAGAGTGAATGCAAGCAGGCTTTTTCCACTGAGGCTAGGGGAGAAAAAAACTAGAGGACATGGGTTGAGGGTGAAGGGGGAAAAGTTTAAAGGGAATATTAGGGGGGGCTTCTTCACACAGAGAGTGGTGGGAGTGTGGAATGAGCTGCCAGATGAAGTGGTGAATGCAGGCTCACTTTTAACATTTAAGAAAAACTTGGACAGGTTACATGGATGAGAGGGGTGTGGAGGGATATGGTCCAGGTGCAGGTCAGTGGGACTAGGCAGGAAAATGTTTCGGCACAGCCAAGAAGGGCCAAAAGGCCTGTTTCTGTGCTGTAATGTTCTATGGTTCTATGGTTTACATGAACAGTTTATATTGTAAAGTTTACATGAACAGTTTATATTGTAAGATTTACAGGAACAGTTTATATTGTAAGATTTACAGGAACAGTTTATATTGTAAGATTTACAGGAACAGTTTATATTGTAAGATTTACAGGAACATGGTATATTGTAAAATTTACATGAACAGTATCTTTTGTAAAGTTTACATGCACAGTTTCTGATGTAAAGTTTACATGAACAGTTTCTGATGTGAGGTTTACATGAACCATTTCAAATGTAAAGTTTACATAACAGTTTGCATTGAAAAGTTTACAGGAACATAAGAACATAATTCTATTGTACAGTTTCTATTGTAAATTTTACAAGCACATTTATATGGTAAAGTTTACATGAACAGTTTTTATTGCAAAGTTTACATGAACCGTTTATATTGTAAAGTTTACATGAACAGTTTCTATTGTAAAGTTTACATGAACAGTTTCTCTTGTAAAGTTTACATAAACAGTTTCCATTGTAGTGTTTACATGAACCGTTTATATTGTAAAGTTTACATGAACAGTTTCTATTGTAAAGTTTACATGAATAGTTTATATTGTAAAGTTTACAGAAACATTTTCCATTGTAGTTGTTACAGGAAGTGTTTCCATTGTAAAGTTTACAGGAACAGTTTCCATTGTAAGGTTTACAGGAAAAGATTCAATTGTAACGTTTACATGAACAGTTTCTCATGTAAAGTTTACATGCACAGTTTGTATGTAAAGTTTACATGAACAGTTTCTATTGAAATGTTTACACCAACAGTCTCCATTGTAAAGTTTACATGAAGAGTTTCTGTTGTAAAGTTTATATGGACAGTTTATATTGTACAGTTTACATGAACAATCTATATTCTGAAGTTTACAGGGATAGTTTCCATTGTAAAGTTTACTTGAACAGTTTCTTCTGTAATGTTTCCATAAACAGTTTCCATTGTAAAGTTTACATGAAGTGTCTTTTGTAAAGTTTACATGCACAGTTTATATTGTAAAGTTTACATGAACTGTTTCAAATGTAATGTTTACATGAATGATTTTTAATTTAAATTTTACATGAACAGTTTATATTGGAAAGTTTATAGGAAGTTTCCATTGTAAAGTTTACATCAACAGTGACAATTCTAATGTTTACATGATCAGTTTCTATTGTAAAGGAACAGTTTATATCATAAAGATTACATGAACAGTTTATATTGTAACGTTTACAGGAACAGTTGCTATTGTTAGGTTTACAGGAACAGTTTCCATTGTAGTGGTTTGCAGGAATAGTTTCTATTGTAAAGTTTACATGAAGAGTTTCTAATGAAAAGTTTAAATGAACAGTTTCTATTGTAAAGTTTACATGAAGAGTTTCTATTGTAAAGTTTATATGAACAGTCTCTGTTGTAAAGTTTACACGAACAGTTTATATTCTAAAGTTTACATGAAGAGTTTTGATTGTAAAGTTTACATGAACAGTTTATATTCTAAAGTTTAAATGAACATTGTTGTAAAATTTATATGAACAGTTTCTGATGTAAAGTTTACATGAACAGTTTCTAATGTAAAGTTTACAGGAACAGTTTCCATTTTAACCTTTATAGGAACAGTTTATATATTAACGTTTACATGAACAGTTTGCATTGTAAAGTTTACATGGACTGTTTATATTGTAAAGTTTACATGAACAGTTTATATTGTAAAGTTTACATGAACCATTTCGAATGTAAAGTTTACATAAACAGTTTATATTGTAATGTTTACAGGAACAATTTATATTGTGAAATTTACATGAACAGTTTGCGTTGTAAAGTTTACAGGAAAAGATTCTATTGTAAAGTTTACATGAACAGTTTCTAATGTAAAGTTTACAGGAACAGTTTCCATTTTAATCTTTATAGGAACAGTTTATATATTAACGTTTACATGAACAGTTTGCATTGTAAAGTTTACATGAACCGTTTATATTGTAAAGTTTACATGAACAGTTTCTATTGTAAAGTTTACATGCACTATTTATATTGTAAAGTTTACATGAACCGTTTATATTGTAAAGTTTACATGAAAAGTTTATATTGTAAAGTTTACATGCACTGTTTATATTGTAAAGTTTACATGAACCATTTATATTGTAAAGTTTACATGAAGAGTTTATATTGTAAAGTTTACATGAACCGTTTGTATTGTAAAGTTTACATGAAGAGTTTGCATTGTAAAGTTTACATGAACCGTTTATATTGTAAAGTTTAGAACATAGAACATAGAAAGCCACAGCACAAACAGGCCCTTCGGCCCACAAGTTGCGCCGATCACATCCCCACCTCTAGGCCTATCTATAGCCCTCAATCCCATTAAATCCCATGTACTCATCCAGAAGTCTCTTAAAAGACCCCAACGAGTTTGCCTCCACCACCACCGACGTCAGCCGATTCCACTCACCCACCACCCTCTGAGTGAAAAACTTACCCCTGACATCTCCTCTGTACCTACCCCCCAGCACCTTAAACATAGAACATAGAACATAGAACATAACAGCGCAGAACAGGCCCTTCGGCCCACGATGTTGCACCGACCAGTTAAAAAAAAAAACTGTGACCCTCCAACCTAAACCAATTTCTTTTCATCCATGAACCTATCTACGGATCTCTTAAACGCCCCCAAACTAGGCGCATTTACTACTGATGCTGGCAGGGCATTCCAATCCCTCACCACCCTCTGGGTAAAGAACCTACCCCTGACATCGGTTCTATAACTACCCCCCCTCAATTTAAAGCCATGCCCCCTCGTGCTGGATTTCTCCATCAGAGGAAAAAGGCTATCACTATCCACCCTATCTAAACCTCTAATCATCTTATATGTTTCAATAAGATCCCCTCTTAGCCGCCGCCTTTCCAGCGAAAACAATCCCAAATCCCTCAGCCTCTCCTCATAGGATCTCCCCTCCATACCAGGCAACATCCTGGTAAACCTCCTCTGCACCCTCTCCAAAGCCTCCACATCCTTCCTGTAATGTGGGGACCAGAACTGCACACAGTACTCCAAGTGCGGCCGCACCAGAGTTGTGTACAGTTGCAACATAACGCTACGACTCCTAAATTCAATCCCCCTACCAATAAACGCCAAGACACCATATGCCTTCTTAACAACCTTATCTACTTGATTCCCAACTTTCAGGGATCTATGCACACATACACCTAGATCCCTCTGCTCCTCCACACTATTCAAAGTCCTCCCGTTAGCCCTATACTCAACACATCTGTTATTCCTACCAAAGTGAATTACCTCACACTTCTCCGCATTAAACTCCATCCGCCACCTCTCGGCCCAACTTTGCAACCTGTCTAAGTCTTCCTGCAAACTACGACACCCTTCCTCACTGTCTACCACACCACCGACTTTGGTGTCATCAGCAAATTTGCTAATCCACCCAACTATACCCTCATCCAGATCATTAATAAATATTACAAACAGCAGTGGCCCCAAAACAGATCCCTGAGGTACACCACTTGTAACCGCACTCCATGATGAATATTTACTATCAACCACCACCCTCTGTTTCCTATCCGCTAGCCAATTCCTGATCCAATTTCCTAGATCACCCCCAATCCCATACATCTGCATTTTCTGCAGAAGCCTACCATGGTGAACCTTATCAAACGCCTTACTAAAATCCATATATACCACGTCCACTGCCTTGCCCCCATCCACCTCCTTGGTCACTTTCTCAAAAAACTCAATAAGGTTAGTAAGGCACGACCTACCTGCCACAAAACCATGCTGACTATCACCTATCAATTCATTACTCTCCAAATAACTATAAATCCTATCCCTTATAATTTTTTCCAACATCTTGCCGACAACAGAAGTGAGACTCACCGGTCTCTGTTCCCCTTCTTAAACCTGTGTCCTCTCGTAGCAACCATTTCAGCCCTTGGAAATAGCCTCTGAGAGTCTACCCTATCCAGACCTCTCAACATCTTGTAAACCTCTATCAGGTCACCTCTCATCCTTCGTCTCTCCAGGGAGAAGAGACCAAGCTCCCTCAACCTATCCTCATAAGGCATGCCCCCCAATCCAGGCAACATCCTTGTAAATCTCCTCTGCACCCTTTCAATGGCTTCAACATCTTTCCTGTAATGAGGTGACCAGAACTGCGCGCAGTACTCCAAGTGGGGTCTAACCAGGGTCCTATAAAGCTGCAGCATTATCTCCCGACTCCTAAACTCAATCCCTCGATTAATGAAGGCTAGTACGCCGTACGCCTTCTTGACCGCATCCTCCACCTGCGAGGCCGATTTAAGAGTCCTATGGACCCGGACCCCAAGGTCCTTCTGATCCTCTACACTGCTAAGAATGGTACCCTTCATATTATACTGCTGCTTCATCCCATTGGATCTGCCAAAATGGATCACTACACACTTATCCGGGTTGAAGTCCATCTGCCACTTCTCCGCCCAGTCTTGCATTCTATCTATGTCTCGCTGCAACTTCTGACATCCCTCCAAACTATCCACAACACCACCTACCTTGGTGTCGTCAGCAAACTTACCAACCCATCCCTCCACTTCCTCATCCAGGTCATTTATGAAAATGACAAACAGCAAGGGTCCCAGAACAGATCCCTGGGGCACTCCACTGGTCACTGACCTCCATGCAGAGAAAGACCCCTCCACAGCCACTCTCTGCCTTCTGCAGGCAAGCCAGTTCTGGATCCACAAGGCAACAGCCCCTTGGATCCCATGCCCTCTCACTTTCTCAAGAAGTCTTGCATGGGGGACCTTATCGAACGCCTTTACATGAACAGTTTCTCATGTAAAGTTTGCATGGACAGTTTCTATTGTAAAGTTTACATGAACAGTTTCTACTCTAAAGTTTTAATGAACAGTTTCTATTATAAAGTTTACATGAATGATTTCTTATGTAAATTTTACTTGAACAGTTTATATTGTCAAGTTTACATGAACAGTTTCCACCGTAAAATTTACAGGAAAAGTTTCTATTGTAAAGTTTCCATGAACAGTTTCCATTGTAATGTTTACATGAACATTTTATATTGTAACGTTTACAGGAACAATATACAATCTAAAGTTTACATAAACAATTTATATTGAAAAGATTACATAAACTTTTTATATTGTAAAGTTTACATGAACAGCTTCTCATGAAAAGTTTAAATGAACCATTTCCATTGTAAAGTTTATAGGAACAGTTTCTATTGTAAAGTTTACAGCAACAGTTTATATTTTAAACTTTACATGAACCATTTCTAATGTAAAGTTTCATGAGAAGCTGTTCGTTTAAACTTTACAGTTAATATTGTAAAGTTTACAGGAACAGTTTCAAATATGATGTTTACAGGAACAATTTATATTGTAAAGTTTACATGAGCAGTTTCTATTGTAAAGTTTACATAAACAGTTTCTACTGTAAAGTTTACATGAGCAGTTTCTATTGTAAAGTTTACATGAGCAGTTTCTATTGTAAAGTTTACATGAACAATTTCCTTTGTAAAGTTCACATGAGCAGTTTCTATTGTAAAGTTTACATGAGCAGTTTCTATTGTAAAGTTTACATGAGCAGTTTCTATTGTAAAGTTTACATAAACAGTTTCTATTGTAAAGTTTACATGAGCAGTTTCTACTGTAAAGTTTACATGAGCAGTTTCTACTGTAAAGTTTACATGAGCAGTTTCTATTGTAAAGTTTACATAAACAGTTTCTATTGTAAAGTTTACATGAGCAGTTTCTATTGTAAAGTTTACATGAACAATTTCCTTTGTAAAGTTCACATGAACGGTTTCAATTATGATATTTACAGGAACAATTTATATTCTAACGTTTACGTGAACAGTCTCCATTGTAAATTTTACATCAACAGTGTTCATTCTAATGTTTACATGAGCAGTTTTTATTGTAAAGTTTACATGCACATTTGTATGGTAAAGTTCGTACATGAACAGTTTCTAATATAAAGTTTTAATGAACAGTTTCTATTATAAAGTTTACATGAATGATTTCTAATGTAAATTTTCATTGAACAGTTTATATCGTAAAGTTTATATGAACAGTTCCTAATGTAAAGTTTATATGAACAGTTTATATTGTAAAGTTTATATGAACAGTTTCTAATGTAAAGTTTACATGAAAAGTTTCTATTGAAAATTTTTGCAGGAACAGTTTCCATTATAAAGTTTACATGAACAGTTTATATTGTAACATTTACATGAACAGTTTCCATTGTAAAATTTACAGGAAATGTTTCTATTGTAAAGTTTACATGAACAATTTATTTGGTAAAGTTTGCATGAACAGTTTGCGTTGTAAAATGTACAGAAAAAGGTCTATTGTAAAGTTTACAGCAACAGTTTCTATTGTAATATTTATGTGAACAGTTTCTACTGTAAAGTTTACATGAGCAGTTTCTGTTGTAAAGTTTACATGAGCAGTTTCTACTGTAAAGTTTACATGAACAGTTTCTATTGTAAAGTTTACATGCACAGGTTATACTGTAAAGTTTACATGAAAGTTTCTATTGTAAAGTTTACATGCACAGGTTATACTGTAAAGTTTACATGAACAGTTTCCATTGTAAAGTTTCCGTGAGCAGTTTCTATTGTAAAGTTTACATATTCACAGTTTCCATATTAAAGTTTACATGAACAGTTTCTAATATAAAGTTCACATGAACTGTTTGCGTTGTAAAGCTTACAGGAACAGCTTCTGTTGTAAAGTTTACTTGAACAGTTTATATTGTAACGTTTACAGGAACAGTTTCCATTGTAAAATTTACAGAAAAGGTTTCTATTGTAAAGTTTACATGAACAGTTTCTATTGTAAAGTTTAAATGAACAGTTTCTATTGTAAAGTTTACATGAACAGTTTGTATTGTGAAGCTTACAGGAACAGGTTCCATTGTAAAGTTTACATTAACATTTTCCTTTGTAAAGTTTACATGAAAAGTTTATATTGTAATGTTTACATGAACAATTTATATTGTAAAGTTTACATATTCACAGTTTCCATATTAAAGTTTACATGAACAGTTTCTAATATAAAGTTCACATGAACTGTTTGCGTTGTAAAGCTTACAGGAACAGCTTCTGTTGTAAAGTTTACTTGAACAGTTTATATTGTAACGTTTACAGGAACAGTTTCCATTGTAAAATTTACAGAAAAGGTTTCTATTGTAAAGTTTACATGAACAGTTTCTATTGTAAAGTTTAAATGAACAGTTTCTATTGTAAAGTTTACATGAACAGTTTGTATTGTGAAGCTTACAGGAACAGGTTCCATTGTAAAGTTTACATTAACATTTTCCTTTGTAAAGTTTACATGAAAAGTTTATATTGTAATGTTTACATGAACAGTTTATATTGTAAAGTTTATAGGTGCAGTTTCCATTGTAGAGTTTACAGCAACAGTTTATATTTTAAACTTTGCATGAAGCATTTCTACTGTAACGTTTATACGAACAGTTAATATTGTAAAGTTTAAGGAACAGTTTCAATTATGATGTTTACAGGAACAATTTATATTGAAACGTTTACGTGAACAGTCTCCATTGTAAAGTTTACATGAACAGTTTATATTGTAAAGTTGACATGAACAGTTTATATTGTAAAGTTTACATGAACAAGTTATATTGTAATGTTTACAAGAACAGTTTCTCATGTAAATTTCACATGAACAATTTCTCATGTAAATTTCACATGAACCATTTCCATTGTAAACTTTACATCAACAGTTTCCGTTGTAAAGTTTACATGAACGGTTTATATTGTGAAGTTTACATGAACAGTTTGTATTGTAAAGTTTACAGGAACAGGTTCCATTGTAAAGTTTACAAGAACATTTTCCTTTGTAAAGTTTACATGAGAAGTTTATATTGTAATGTTTACATGAACAATATCCATTCTAAAGTTTACAAACAGTTTCTATGGTAAAGTTTACATGGTAAGAAGTTTAACAACACCAGGTTAAAGTCCAACAGGTTTATTTGGTAGCAAAAGCCACACAAGCTTTCGAAGCTCTAAGCCCCTTCTTCACCTGAAGAAGGGGCTTAGAGCTTCGAAAGCTTGTGTGGCTTTTGCTACCAAATAAACCTGTTGGACTTTAACCTGGTGTTGTTAAACTTCTTACTGTGTTTACCCCAGTCCAACGCCGGCATCTCCACATCAAAGTTTACATGAACAGTTTATATTGTAAAGTTTACATGAACACTTTTCATTGTAATGTTTACATTGAAGATTTTATATTGTAAAGTTTACATGAGCCGTCTCTATTGTCAACTTTATAGGAACGATCTCTTTTATAAAGTTTACATGAACAGTTTATATTGTAAAGTTTACATGAACAGTTTCTATTGTAAAGTTTACATGAACAGTTTCTATTGTAATATTTACATGAACATTTTCTATTGTAAAGTTTACGTGAGCAGTTTCTATTATAAAGTTTACATCAACAATTTCCTTGGTAACCTGTTCATGGACAGTTTCCATTGTAAACTTTACACAGCATTTTCTATCATAAGGTTTACATGAACAGTCTCCATTCTTACGTTTACTTGAACAGTTGCCGTTGTAATGTTTACATGAACAGTTTCCATTGTAAAGTTTACATGAACTGTTTATGTTGTGAAGTTTTGATGGACAGTTTCCATTGTAATCTTTACCTCACATTTTGGATTCTAAAGTTGATATGAAGTCTCCATTCTTATGTTTACTTGAACAGTTTCTCTTGTCAAGTTTATATGGACTGTTCCCGTTGTAAAGTTTACATGCAAGGGCTGAAGGTTGAGCAACTCGAAGGAAATACCATTGAGGCTTCAAACCTACTCAAATCCGATGAACTGTTGAACAATGAAATGGATAAATTTAAAATCAAGAACCTAGAATGACAAGAGAAAGACAAAGTAGAGTGAAGAGTCTCAGAAACAATTAGCACAGTTAAAATTAAAGAATGTGAACTTCCAGGATAGCACAGGAATGAGACTGTATTCAGGAAAAACTTCAGTGTAAAGAAACAATGTTCATGGATGAAAGATGAGTTTGCAAATTAAAAATTGGAACTTGATGAGCTTCAAGTATTAGAAGGCATGGCGGCACAGTAGTTAGCACTGCTGTCTCACAGCGCTAGGGACCTGCTTTCGATTCCTGGCTTGGTCACTTTATGGAGTTTGCATGTTCTCTCCGTGTCTGCGTGGGTTTCCTCCAGGTTCTCCAGTTTCCTCCCACAGTTTGAAAGACGTGCTGGTTTCGTGCATTGGCCATGCTAACTTCTCCCTCGGTGTACCCGAATAGGCACTGGAGTGGAACGACTAGGAGATTTTCACAGTAACTTCATTGCAGTGTTAATGTCAGCCTACTTGTGACTAAGAAATATACTTTAAACTAAATATTGTGAATAATGCCTGGAACAGGAAAAGGCATTGCTGCTGAATCAGAACAGTTGATTGAATGCAGAATTAGCAACCAAAGCCAATGAAATTCTTGAACTTTGATCCAATCTGAAGAAAATGAAATATGAGATGCGTAGTATGGAAGAGCAAATCTAGACTTTATATTAGAAAAGGTGAACTCTCCAATTTCTTTAGAAGAGGAGTGTAGAGTCACAAGTGCATATCCAAATGTTTCAATGGAGTTGAGGGTTTCTGCATCTACTACCCTTGACACAGTGAGTTTCAAAACCTAACCACCTTTTTGTCTTCAACTACCCGCACTATCCTTCCTCTGATTACTTTAAATCCGTGCCCCCTGATTAGTTGACCTCTCCAATAATGGAAATAAGTCTTTCTTATCCACTCTATCCAGACCCCTTATAACTTTATACAAACATTAGGTGCAGGAGTAGGCCACTTGGTCCCTTGGTTCTGCTCCAACATTTAAGAAGAGCATAGCTGATCTGATTGTAACCTTCAAAATCTCACCTAGCCCCCATAACCTTTCACCTCTTTGCTTATCAAGAATCTATTTATCTTCAAAGACTCTGCTTCTACCGCCTTTTGAGGAAGAGAATTCTAGAGACTTACAAGCCTCTGAGAAAAAAAATCTCATCTCTGCCTTAAATGGACTATCCCTTATTTTTAAACAGTACCCCTAGTTCTAGATTCTCCCACAAGAGGAAACATCTTCTCAACATCCACCCTGTCAAGACCCCTCAGGATCGTATATGCTTCAATCATTGCTCTTCTAAACTCCAGTGGATACAAACCTATCCTGTCCAATCTTTTCTCAGAAGACCACCCTCTCATTCCAGGTATTAGTCTAGTAAACCTTCTCTGAACTACTTTCAACACACTTCCTTCTTTAAATAAGAGGACCAATACTGAACACTGTATTCTGCATCTCAGAGCTCTGCAATCTCTCAAGCAGATTATATAAATGATATTTTTTATTCTTCCTGCCAAAATGGACAATTTTACATTTTCCCACATTATACTCCATTTGCCAGGTCTTTGATCACTCAGTTAACCTATTCATATCCCTTTGCAAACTCCTTATGTCCACTTCACAACTTACTTTCCTACCAATCTCTGATCAGCAAATTTAGCTGTCCAAACTGTGGTCCCTTCATCCATGTGGTTTATATAAATTGTAAAAGGTTGAGGTCCCTGTGGCACACCACTCATTACACCTTGCCAACCAGTAAATGACCCAATTCTGCCTACTCTCTATTTCCAATTCACTCATCAATCTTCTATCCTTGCCAATATGTTATCTTGCACCATGTGTTACCCCCAACACCATGAGCTTTTACTTTCCGCAAACCTTTGATTTGGTACCTTAACAAATGCCTTCTGGAAATCTACATACTGTACATTCACTTGTTCCCATTTATACACAACACATGTCACCTTCGAGCAATGTAAGAAGTCTAACAACACCAGGTTAAAGTCCAACAGGTTTATTTGGTAGCAAATGCCACTAGCTTTCGGAGCGCTGCCCCTTCGTCAGGTGGAGTGGGAGATGTGCTCACAAATAGGGCATACAGAGACACAAACTCAATTTACAGAATAATGATTGGAATGCT
The DNA here is from genome assembly GCF_964213995.1 of Mustelus asterias. Lineage (NCBI taxonomy): Eukaryota > Metazoa > Chordata > Chondrichthyes > Carcharhiniformes > Triakidae > Mustelus > Mustelus asterias. The sequence goes on from NC_135805.1 coordinate 10,787,851, forward strand.
AATCAAGCTAATTAATGCTAATACAGCTAATCAAGTCTTAAAGGTACAGACAATGTGAGTGGAGAGAGCATTAAGCACAGGTTAAAGAGATGTGTATTATCTCCAGACAGGACAGCGAGTGAGATTTTGCAAGTCCAGGCAAGTTGTGGGGGTTACAGATAGTGTGACATGAACCCAAGATCCTGGTTGAGGCCATCCTCATGTGTGCGGAACTTGGCTATCAGTTTCTGCTCAGTGACTCTGCGGTGTCGTGTGTCGTGAAGGCCGCCTTGGAGAACGCTGACCCGAAGATCAGAGGCTGAATGCCCGTGACCGCTGAAGTGCTCCCCAACAGGAAGAGAACAGGCTTGCCTGGTGATTGTCGAGCGGTGTTCATTCATCCACTGTCGTAGCGTCTGCATGGTTTCCCCAATGTACCATGCCTCCGGACATCCTTTCCTGCAGCGTATCAGGTAGACAACGTTGGCCGAGTTGCAAGTGTATGTACCGTGTACCTGGTGGATGGTGTTCTCACGTGAGATGATGGCATCCGTGTCGATGATCCGGCATGTCTTGCAGAGGTTGCTGTGGCAGGGTTGTGTGGTGTCATGGTCACTGTTCTCCTGAAGGCTGGGTAGTTTGCTGCGGACAATGGTCTGTTTGAGGTTGTGCGGTTGTTTGAAGGCAAGAAGTGGGGGTGTGGGGATGGCCTTGGCGAGATGTTCGTCTTCATCAATGACATGTTGAAGGCTCCGGAGGAGATGCCGTAGCTTCTCCACTCCGGGGAAGTACTGGACGAAGGGTACTCTGTCCACCGTGTCCCGTGTTTGTCTTCTGAGGAGGTCGGTGCGGTTTTTCGCTGTGGCATGTCGAAACTATTGATCCTGTTCTTATGAGGGCATCTTTCAGCGTCTGGAGGTGTCTGTTGCGATCCTCCTCATCTGAGCAGATCCTGTGTATACGGAGTGCTTGTCCGTAGGGGATGGCTTCTTTAACATGTTTCGGGTGGAAGCTGGAGAAGTGGAGCATCGTGAGGTTATCTGTGGGCTTGCGGTACAGTGAGGTGCTGAGGTGACCGTCCTTAATGGAGATGCGTGTGTCCAAGAATGCAACCGATTCCGGAGAGTAGTCCATGGTGAGTCTGATGGTGGGATGGAACTTGTTGATGTCATCATATCGTTGTTTCAGTGATTGCTCACCATGAGTCCAAAGGAAGAAAATGTCATCGATGTACCTAGTGTATAGCATCGGTTGAAGGTCCCGTGCGGTGAAGAAGTCTTGTTCGAACCTGTGCATGAAGATGTTGACATGATGTGGAGATGCCGAGTGTCTTTATATGCCGTTTGCTGTTTATGAGCAGATCTCCCACTCACCTGATGAAGGAGCAGCGCTCCGAAAGCTAGTGGCGTTTGCTACCAAATAAACGTGTTGGACTTTAACCTGGTGTTGTTAGACTCCTTACCATGAAGATGTTGGCGTATTGAGATGCGAATTTGGTCCCCATGGCTGTTCCGTGTGTCTGGATGAAGAACTGGTTGTTGAAGGTGAAGACATTGTGGTCCAGGGTGAAGCGGATGAGTTGTAAAATTGCATCTGGAAACTGGCAGTTGTCGGCGTTGAGTACTGAGGCAGTTTCAGCAATGCCATCATTGTGGGGGATGCTGGTGTAGAGTGCCGAGACATCCATTGTGACAAGGAGTGTTCCTGGTTCAGCTGCTCCATGTGTGCTGAGTTTCTGTAGGAAGTCCGTCGTGTCGCGACAAAAGCTGGGGGTTCTTTGTACAATGGGTTTCAGGATTCCCTTGACATAGCCGGAGAAGTTCTCGCACAGGGTCCCATTGCCTGATACAATAGGACGGCCGGGTGTGTTTGCCTTGTGTATCTTTGGGAGGCCTTCAAGCAATGCCATTAAAATAGTTAAACATGATTTCCTCCTCACAAAACCACATTGACTTTGCCATGAGTTTATCTAAATGCTTTGCTGTAACGTCTTTAATAATAGCTTCCAATGGTTTCCCTGTGACAGATGTTAAGTTAACTGTATTTCCTGTTTTCTGTCTCCGTCTGTTTTTGAATACAAGAGTTACAGTTGTTATCTTCTAACCTAATAGAATTTTTTTTATTCATTCGCGGGACATGGGCGTCGCTGGCTGGCCAGCATTTATTGCCCATCCCTAGATGCCCTTGAGAAGGTGGTGGCGAGCTGCCTTCTTGAATCACTGCAGTCCATGTGCTGTGGGTTGACCCACAATGTTGTTAGGGAGGGAATTCCAGGATTTTGACCCAGCGACTGCAAAGGAACAGTGATATATTTCCATATCAGGATGGTGAGTGGCTTGTAGGGGAACTTGCAGGTGGTGGTGTTCCCATGTGTAACAGGGAATTTAGGATAATTTGGGATTAAAAGACTAACATCAGGCTAGATTAGATCAGAGTGAATAGAGTAGAGAGAAGTCACAAAGTGCCCAAAAAATACTGTTTGCATAGGGGCACATATAACCACGAATAGAGAATTTAAACATGTAAGGGGCGATTCTCCCAACAGTGCTGAATTGGTGGCAAAACTGGTCGAGATCACGCCGGTTCTTACAGTTCAGCTTCTCACCTGAAGTTCCGCACTCTGAAAAGGTCCCAGTCGTGAATCTCATTAAAAACCCGGGGCGGGGGGGCGCGAGGCCTATTCGCGCTGGAGTTTGACAGTTCTGGAGCTCTGCACATGCGCAGTGGCCCCAAACTGTCAAACTCCCATTGGTTGGCCAGCTCAATTGATGACCAGCTTGGGACTGCCGCAGTGCTGCCCCTCCAGCCCACCCCCATGGCCCGATCGCGGCCCCCACAACAATTCCCGGACCAGCCCTGACCCCCCGTCCCAGAGCACCCCCGATGCCCACGCCCCCAGCAGTGGTGATCCCACCACCTCCCTCATCCCAGCAGAACCCCCCCCCCCCCCCCCAGGGTCAGACCTGCCCAGAGACAGACCCCCCTGGCAGATCACACCCCCCCCCCCCAGCCCGCTCCAATCGCTGCCCTCCCTCCATCCCAGTCCGATCCCAATGCTGAGTGGCAGCAGGACCCCCCAACCACACCGATTGTCCCAATGGGCAATGCCAAGTTGCCCCCTGGACATGGGTACTTTGCCCCTTGGGCACTGCCAGAGTGCCCATACCCAGTGGGCACCAACCCCCACCGCCGACCCCTGGGGGGCCCCGATTGCTCCCCCCCCCCCCTTCATTCCGGCGGGGTCTTTCACTCGCTCCCTGAACATGGGGAGCTAATCTGAACCCTGCCGGAATGAAGTACTCCTGGCGGGGTGAAAGATTCGATTGGGACCTGAAAGGTCCTGATAATTAACTTTTCTACATATTTAAAATAGATTTTAAAAAGATTTAAATGACTTACCTGCCTTCCCGTTGGTTTCCAGTGTGGTCTGGCGGGCAACATCTCGTCGGCTCTGGGAGATGCACATGCGTTCTCCGCACATACGCAAATCCCCGTTCAAGGCCACAGATGCGCATCTCCTGGCCGGATCCGCCAGGAAAGTGGCAGGCACGGATGGGAGAATCACGGCCATAGTTTTGAAAACATATTCTGTATTAAAAGTATGTGCCTTGTTAGTAACATAATGCTCGTGAGGCATGACGGGACATAGTTCAGTATAAAGAATCACATTCCTTGGAACAATGCAGCTACTGAGCGAAGGGAAGAGCAACTATTATCAGTGCCTCTAGACAGTCCTAATGAGTAGAATACACATTAAACCAAGCATACACCAGGGGTTCCACACAGTTCTAATGAATGGGGTGCACATTGCACCAGATAAGAGGGTCTAGAATGTATTAGGGGCCTGTGAGAAATGCTCTTAAAGTCCACAAACTGATAATGTAGTCCCATGCTGTCCAGGAGCAAATGTTATTGGCCAAGGTAAATAATCTATACTAATAATTATTGGCTCATACCCAGATGGGGTAGGCAAGGGGTGGGCAAATGGCTTTTGAAAATTGTATAATTGTAGTACTGAGAGTGATGTAATTTCAGAGTGATTTGGAGCTGCCCCAAATGTCTTTCCCTTGTATGTTGACTAAGCTTGGAAAATAAAGTAAAGTATTTTACCAGAGTACTTGTTTCCATGAGTCTTTGTGTTTGCTGAGCTATAATTAAGAAGGGGAATCTCACATGAAAGCCAGCTTAATATAGTTTCTGAAAATGCTCCAACACCATGTATCTGCTGCCCTTGTCCTTGTTGATGGAAGTGGTCGTGGGTTTGGAAGGTGCTGTCTGAGGATCTTTGGTGAATTGCTACAGTGCATCTTATAGATAGTACACACTGCTGCTACTGAGCACCGGTGCTGAGAGAGTGGGTGTTTGTGGATGTGGTGCCAATCAAGCGGGCTGCTTTGTCCTGGATGGTGTCGAGCTTCTTGAGTGTTGTTGGAGGTGCACCCATCCAGGCAAGTGAGAGTATTCCATCACACTCCTGACTTGTGCCTTGTAGATGGTGAACAGGCTTTGAGGAGCCAGGAAGTGAGTTACTCGCCATAGTAATCCTAGCCTCTGGCCTGCTGTTGTAGCCACTGTGTTTATGTGGTGAGTCCAGTTGAGTTATTTCCCTGAATCGAGGGAATTTTGGAAAATTAAAACCAATGCATCAACTATCTCTCGAGCAATGTCTTTTAAGACCCTAAGATGAAGTCCATCAGGACCTGGGAATTTGTCAGTCTACAGCTCTGACAGTTTGCTCAGTACCACTTCCTTGGTGATTGTAAACCTTCCCTTCTATTTCTTGTTTAAAGTTATTTCTGGGATGTTACTTGTATCATCTATAGTGAAGACTGATGCAAAATACCTGTTCAATTCATCTGTCATCTCCTCATTTTCTATTATTAATTCCCCAGACTCACTTTCTATAGGACCAATGATCACTTTGTTAACTCTTTTTAAAGAAAATATCTATAGAAACTCCTCCTATCTGTCTATTGAGGAACCAACTAGAGAGCAGGCCATTCTAGACTGGGATGCCTAGAATGGCCTGTGATGAAAGAAAGGAATAATTGGCAATCTAGTTGTGCAAGACGACTTGGGGATGAGCGACCATAATCCGATAGAACTTTTCATCAAGATGGAAAGTGATGTAGTTGATTCAAGACGAGGGTCCTGAATCTTAATAAATGAACATATGATGAGATGAAGCATGAGTTGGCTATGTGTGTAAGACAGGGTTAGGCTATTGAGTTGGATGATCAGTCATGATCATTATGAATGGCAGAGCAAGCTTGAAGGGCTAAATGGCCTCCTCCTGCTCTTATTTTCTGTGTTTTTATATTTCTAACTAGCTTCCTCCTGTATAGTCATTTAATTTTTTCGCGTATAGTCATTTAGTCATTCTTTGCTGGTTTTTCCCCCATTTTTTCTGTCCAATCTTCTGACTTGCCACCCACCTTTGAACAATTGTACACTTTTCCTTTATGTTTGATACTATCTGTAATTTTTTAAGTTAACCACAGATGGTGGATCCTCCCCTTGGAATGTTTCTTTCCTGTTGGAATGTGTCTATTCTGTGCATTCTGAAATATCCTTTGAAATGATGACACTGCAACTCTGTTGAACTTCCCTTCACCTCATTTACCAGTTGACTTAGGTTCCCAGAGTTCACTCTGCTTACATGCCCTCATAATTGCCATTATTTAAGTTTGAAAATATAGTCTCAGACACATTCCTCTCGACCTTAAACTATGTTATGATCACTGCTATCTAGGGGCACCTTCACTATGAGGTCATTAATTAATCATATCCCAGGTTGGTAAAGCTTTCTCTCTGGTCGGCTCCAGAACGTGCTGTTCTAAGGAACTATCCCAAAACATTCTGTGAGCTCCTGATCTAAGTAACTTTTGCCATCTGATTATTCCAGTCTATATGTAAATTAAAATCCCCTTGATTATTGCCGATTACTCTGACAAGATCCCTCTATTTATTCCTTTATATCCTGTCCTACCATGCAGTTCTTGTTAGGGGGCCTTTACACCATTCTCCCAATTACTTCTTGCCTTTATCATTTCTCATCTCTACCCAAACTGCACCTGCATCCTGGTTTCCAGGACTTAGCTCATCGATCTCTACTGTGCTAATGCTATCATTAATCAACAGATTCATCCCTCCACCTTTTCCTAGCTTCCTGTCCTTCCTAAATATCCTGTACCCGTCAATAGTCCAATCAATGCAGCCACATCTCAGATCGTATCAGCTTTCAGGTCGTACTTACTTATTTCTATTTGCACTATCAGCTCATCTTTGTTTCAAATTCTATGTGCATTCAGATAGTTTTGTCCCTGTTTATTTTTATAACTTCAAGCATTATCTATTGACTTACTCTTAGTTTTGTACTCTCTATCCTTTCCTGTCACTATTTATCATTTCCCATATTAGTACCTTTCTCTCTTGCCTTGTCTCCACTCTTTGGTGCAACATATCTTCCTCAATTTGATTTCTTTCCTATTTAATTTAAATACTCTCTCATATGGTTCTAGTAAGCCACATAGCTTGGGGTGGCACAGTGCTTAACACTGCTGCCTCACAGTGCCAGGGACCCGGGTTTGATTCCCGGCTTGGGTCACTGTCTGTGTGGAGTCTGCATGTTCTCCCCGTGTCTGCGTGGGTTTCCTCCAGATGCTCTGGTTTCCTCCCAAGGTCCAAATAACGTGCTGGTTAGCAGCATTGGCCATACTAAATTCTCCCTTCAGTGTAACCGAACAGGCACCGGAGTGTGGTGACTAGGGGATTTTCACAGTAACTTCATTGCAGTGTTAATGTAAGCCTACTTGTGACACTAATAAATAAATAAAAATAAATAGATAAGTTCAGGTGTAGACTATCCCCGTGGTATGGCCCCCACTTTCTCCAGTAATTAATTATACACCTTAATTAAATCTGCTCTTAGCCTCCTCTGTTGCAAACAAATCACTCCCTGCCGATCCAATCTTTCCGAACAGCTACAATTCTTCATTCCTGGCAACATCCTCATAAATCTCTTCTGTACCCTCTCGTGTGACCACATCCTGGGAGATCAAGAATATCCCAGCTCCAGTAAGTGGAGTGACTTTCCTATTGCTTGCTAGTTCACAGAGCTGGGGGTCCTTGTGCACGAATCGCAAAAACTCAGTTTGCAGGTGCAGCAGGTGATCAAGAAGGCAAATGGAATGTTGGCCTTTATCGCGAAGGGGATGGAGTATAAAAGCAGGAAGGTCATGCTGCAACTGTACAGGGTACTGGTGAGGCCGCAACTAGAGTACTGTGTACAATTTTGGTCCCCTTATTTGGGGAAGGATGTATTGGCCTTGGAGGGAGTACAGAGAAGGTTCACCAGGTTGATACCAGAGATGAGGGGGTTAGCTTATGAGGAGAGATTGAGTAGATTGGGCCTGTATTCGTTGGAGTTTAGAAGGCTGAAGGGAGATCTTATAGAGACATATAAGATAATGAAGGGGCTAGACAGGGTAGAGGCAGAGAGATTCTTTTCACTTAGAAAGGAAACAAGAACTAGAGGACACAGCCTCAAAATAAGGGGGAGTCAGTTTAGAACAGAGTTGAAGAGGAACTTCTTCTCAGAGGGTAGTGAATCTCTGGAATTCTCTGCCCATTGAAGCAGTGGAGGCTACCTCATTAAATATGTTTAAGTCACAGGTAAATAGATTTTTGATCAATAAGGGAATTAAGGGTTATGGGGAGCGGGCGGGTAAGTGGAACTGAACCCACTATCAGATCAGCCATGATCTTATTGAATGGTGGAGCAGGCTCAAGGGGCTAGATGGCCTACTCCTGCTCCTATTTCTTATGTTCTTAATAGCTACGAACAAGGTTGACCTACTGTCTTTCTCCAGTCATTAAATTGAGGAACTGCTCGGTATCCTAAGAGTGTCAGCTTTGCTCAGGTGGGTCTAACCTCGGTGTCACAAGTTTTACATGTCAATCCACATTGCAGACTTCAGTACGTAGTGTGGGTGAACAGTCCCGTACAGTACTGAAGGAGTGCAATCTTTTCACTGAGGCATTAAACCCTCAGTGAAAAAAGGCCCTGTCAGTTCTCTCAGCCGCAGAGAAAAAAATCCCTTGATACTATTTGAAGAATAAAAGTGAACTGTTGTGGTGTTCTGGTCAACCAATATCTCTACAACAGATTAGATGGTGATTTGTAGATGAATACTATGAGTATCCTGACTGCCATATTTCCCATGTTACAACAGTGATGACACTTGCTTGACTATGAAGTGTTTTGACAAGTTATGATGTCATGAAAGGCACTCATTGCAATATGCTGATTCCAGTGACTATTATAATAGGACATCTCAGTTCTGCATGGTTCCCTATGGAGGAAACACATTAGTTCCCATATACACCCCACCTCTGAACAGCCATGGGTACAAACCACCTAAGGAAATTTGACATGTCCACTATGACTCTCACCAACTTTTACAGACGCACCATAGAAAGCCTTTCTGGGTGTATCACAGCTTGTTATGCTTCCTGCTCTGCCCAAGACTGCAAGAAACTACAAGCGAAGCCCAGTCCATCACTCAAACCAGCCTCCCACCCATTGGCTCTGCCTACACTTCCCACTGCCTCAGTAAAGCAGCCAGCATAATTAAGGACCCCACGCACCCCGGACATTCTCTCTTCCACCTTCTTCCGTTGGGAAAAAGATACAAAAGTTGGAGGACACGTACCAACTGACTCAAGAACAGCTTTTTCCCTGCTACCATCAAACGTTTAAATGGACCTACCTCACATGAAGTTGATCTTTCTCTACACCCTAGCTATAACTGTAACACTACATTCTACACTCTCTCCTTCACTATGAACAATATGCTTTGTCTGTACAACACGCAAGAAACAATACTTTTCACTGTATACTAATACGTGACAATAATAAATCAAATCAAATCACCTCCCCCATCATGTTGAAGCAGCCATCATTTCAGAGTAATCTTGGTAGGAGTTAATAAGCTGTTCCATCATTGGGAAAGCATCCGAACTCCACTTTATCTTCACACACAGGGATTCACCTGAAAGGGTCACTGAATAGCTCAAGGGCACTAAGACCAATTGTAGCAACTTGAATTTATACAATACCTTTAATGGAATTAAATGGCCCATTTCAAAGGAGCATGATAAAGCACAATTAGTCACAAAAAGTTATGAAGGCGATATTAGGGCAGATGGCCAGAATTTTGGGGTGGCTTAAAGGAGGAAAGTAAGGGGTTGAGGCAGGGATGTTTAGAGATGGAATTCAAGAGCATAGAGGCTGGAGGAGCTTAAGTGCTAATTAAGACAAGAGAGAGAAGGGGGGAGGGGGAACGGTCTTAGTGCTAGTTAAGTCAAATGAGCAGAGGAGGTGAGAGGGGAATGGTCTTAGTGTTAGTTAAGAAAAGGGAGCAGGGTTTCAAATGGCCTCAGGTTTACAAAGGGAAAGAAATAGGACAGCAGCCAGGAGTGCATTTCAATAGTCAAGTCTTGGGGTAACAAAGGCTTGGGTGAGAGTTTCAGCAGAAGAGGAGATAGGGGGTCCAGTCAGGAGATGGGGACCTTGGTGTTCTCAGTGCTGGCATGGTATGTGGTCAGAAGCTCAGCTCCAATTGCTTGCAGAGTCTGATGATGCAGCTGTATAGAACGCTGGTTGGGCCACATTTGGAGTACTGTGTCCAGTTCTGGTCGCCGCACTACCAGAAGGACGTGGAGGCGTTAGAGAGAGTGCAGAGAAGGTTTACCAGGATGTTGCCTGGTATGGAGGGTCTTAGCTATGAGGAGAGATTGGGTAAACCGGGGTTGTTCTCCCTGGAAAGACGGAGAATGAGGGGAGATCTAATAGAGGTGTACAAGATTATGAAGGGTATAGATAGGGTGAACGGTGGGAAGCTTTTTCCCAGATCAGAAGTGACGTTCACGAGGGGTCACGGGTTCAAGGTGAGAGGGGCGAAGTATAACTCAGATATTAGAGGGATGTTTTTTACACAGAGAGTGGTGGGGGCCTGGAATGCGCTGCCAAGTAGGGTGGTGGAGGCAGGCACGCTGACATCGTTTAAGACTTACCTGGATAGTCACATGAGCAGCCTGGGAATGGAGGGATACAAACGATTGGTCTAGTTGGACCAAGGAGCGGCACAGGCTTGGAGGACCGAAGGGCCTGTTTCCTGTGCTGTACTGTTCTTTGTTCTTTGACAGTCTGGTTCAGTCTCACTCACTGGCCAAGCAGAGCGATGGGGTAGCTAGCAAACAGGGTTTTTAGTGGGGAGATTCTTTTTTCAACTCTCTCTTGGGTGTCAATTAGTTTGAACTTTTTAAATTAATTCTCTCAGGCGGCATTGCTGGATAGACTATCATTTATTGCCCATCCTTAATTGCCTTTGAGTAGCTGATGGTGAGCTGTTTTCTTGAACCACTGCAGTCCTTGAGGTATAGGTACACCCAAAGTTAGGGAGGGAGTTCCAGGATTTTAACCCAGCAACAGTAAAGGAACGGCAATATATTTCCAAGTCAGGATGGTGAGTGACCTGAAGGAGAACCTCCAGGTGGTGGTGTTTCCAGGTATCTGCTGCTCTTGTCCTTCTAGAAAGTAGAGGTCACAGGTTTGGAAGGTGCAGTTAAAGAACCTTGATGAGTTCCTGTAGTTCATCAGTGGTGGAGGGATTGAATGTGGATGTGGTGCCAATCAAGCTTTGTCCCTAGTTTTCAATTACCCTTCCCTGGGAAAAAGACTATGTGTGTTCAACCTATCGATGCCCCTCGTGATTTTATACACCTCAATAAGGTCACCCCTCATTCTCCTACATTCCAAGGAATAAAGCCCTAGTCTGGTCAACCTTTCACTATAATTCAGGTCCAACAGTCCTCGAGGCAGTCCTCATAAATCTTCTTTGCACTCTTTCCAGTTTATCAATGTCTTTCCTATAACAGGATGACCAAAACTGTACACAATACTCCAAGTGCAGCCTCACCAGCAATATATACAACTGTAACATAATGTTCCAACTCCTCTACTCAATGCCCTGACTGATGGAGGCCAGTGTGCTAAATGCCTTCTTCACTGCCCTGTCCACTTGCAATGAACTGTGTACTTGTACCCCTAGGTCCCTCTGTTCCTCAACACTCTGCAGGGCCCTACCATTGACTATATAAGTCCTACCCTGGTTTGACTTTCCAAAATGCAACACCTCACACTTATCTATATTGAAATCCATTTGCCAATCTTCGGCTCACTTCCTTAACTGAGTTAGAACAAAGAACAAAGAACAATACAGCACAGGAACAGGCCCTTCGGCCCTCCAAGCCCGCGCCGCTCCCCGGTCCAGGATTGAATCCTGAATCCAGGATCCCCGCCCAATTTTCCAGCCTATCTACATCCTAATATCCTATCCACCGAGCTGTCCCTTACAGCTACGATGCTTTGTTCATCATAACCTATTAACTCACCCCCACCCCCCAATTCCAGACCATGTGATCTCCAGGGAGAGGCAAAAACCCAGAGTGAAAACCCCAGGGCCAATATGGGGAAACAAAATCTGGGAAATTCCTCTCCGACCCCCTGTGGCGATCGAAACGAGTCCAGGAGATCACACTGGCCCTGATCGGAAAATGCTTCCCAACCCTATTCATTTCCACTTCTGCTTTACGAACACCATCTGAATTCCCTGCCCCCGAGACAGGTTCCCAACTATCCGCAGTCTCGCTCTGTACTGGCACCAGCAAGATGATCATAGAATGAAGCCTTGAAACGAGAAACAAAGGACAATTAGCCCGCGCCGCTCCCTGGCCCAAACTAGACCACTCTTTTGTATCCCTCCATTCCCACTCCGTTCATATAGCTGTCTAGATAAGTCTTAAACGTTCCTAGTGTGTCCGCCTCCACCACCTTGCCCGGCAACACATTCCAGGCCCCCACAACCCTCTGTGTAAAATATGTCCTTCTGATATCTGTGTTAAACCTCCCCCCCTTCACCTTGAACCTATGACCCCTCGTGAACGTCACCACGGACCCGGGGAAAAGCTTCCCACCGTTCACCCTATCTATGCCTTTCATAATTTTATACACCTCTATTAAGTCTCCCCTCATCCTCCGTCTTTCCAAGGAGAACAACCCCAGTTTCCCCAATCTCTTAGTTAGGTTCCAATGCCAATCAGTTCACACATTAAATGATACATTTTAATTCAGAAACATTGCTTTTGCATTGATTTATTGCAGATAGAAAGTTGGGACATCATAAAACATTAGGAACAAAACGACACGTCTGCTAGAGGAGGATATCCATAGTCAGAGTGTTTGAGGGAGATCAGATCCACACCATTTCTCCACAGAGTTCAGACTCTTTATTAGGCAAAAATCTTTGTTATTGTAACCAGGATACAGATATTCGTTGCTGATATTGTCCATCTGATGCACTGTAATTAGTGAACACAAGAGGAATTAATGATTAACTGGAAGGTGGTTGAATAGCTTTTGCATCATCGCAGCATAATTACACTGACTTACAGAGGAATTGGATGGCTGATACTCACCTCAATCCTCAGCTAAACAGGATGTAGATTCTCTCTGCCGGTCTCCAGTCCTCACTCTGAGCTTCTTCTCTTATCCTTTCTCTGTCTCTCTCTGCCCGTCTAGTTTTACTCTTTGATCTACTATAAGCGACAATTTCATCACCTCTTCCTTTCCAACTCTGCCAATCTCCTCTTCCTCGTTCTTTGCTCCTCATCTTCTCATCTCTCTCATCCTCGGTGCGTCTTGTCCGGTTCTTACTCTGTTTGTACCGTACCAATCCATCTTCACCTTGCTGTCTGTGTCCATCTCCTCTTCCTCTCTCTCTATCGTCCTCTCTTTCTCTCTGTCTGTCCTCTCTTCTCCTCTCTCTTTCTTCTTTTGGTCTCTGCCTTGTCCCATCTTTTCCTCTCTCTTGATCTCGAGGAACATACCTCATCCTCTCTCTCTGCTTTTGCCCATCATTTTTTCCTGTTTCTGTCTCTGTCCATTTTGCCTTCCTGTCTTTCTCTCTGCCAATCTTCTCCTCTTTTCTGACTGTCTCTTTCCACTTTGACTTCATCTCTCTCTCCCTTGTCACTTTGTCTTCATTTCTGTTTGTCCCTGAATACTTGTTTCCTTCTCTCAGTGTCTTTCTGACCCCTGTCTTCTTTTCCTTCTGTCTCTGGTCATCTTGTCTTCCTCTCTCTTGTTCTCCAAATGGTTGCTCTTCCTCTTCGTCTGACTCTGCCCACCTGGATTTCCTTTCTCTCTGTTTCTTTTTTTCTCTCTTCTCTTCCTCTCTCTTTCTCTCTTTACTCAGCTGACCTTCATGTCTGAGCTCTGCCCATCTTGATCTTGTTTCTTGCATCTTATGCTTATCACTCACTTTCTGTGTGTCTCTGTTCAATTTGTCTTCCTTTTTCTCTTGCTCTCTTTCTGTCCAAGCTGCTGTCCTCCTCCTCTTCTCCTCTTCTTCTCTCCCTCTCTCCTTGTAGGCCTTTGTCTGTCTCATTTTCCTGTCTCTATCTCTATGACAATCTGCTTTTTCTTTCTCTCCATGTCTTTCTCTGCCCATTCTCTCCCCCATTCTATGCCTAATTGTCTTGTCTTCTCCCTCTCTCTATGTATGCTGTGCATTCCTCTTTTATCTTTTCCGTGTTCTCTCCCTCTCTCAATCTCTATTATTTCTCAAGATACTTTGATGAAAGATTTTGGATAGCCTGACTGTGACTTCAGCTTCACTGATTGACAGTGTAACGTGCCTTAAACTCAGCAAAGTAACTCAGTGAGGTCATCAGAAAAGAGATTATGAGAAATGAAAATGTCACATGGGAGCATGCCCTGAGCTTGCTGACTGTGAAATGCAGGTCAGAGAGAGGAAAGGGAAATAAACTTCAGTCAGTCTTATATTTTCACCCAGTACCCATTGGGAATCGGGGGATCACTGGTTGGAGTCATATCCACCTTTAACAAAGGAAGGTGATTGTGGTGGTTGTTGTGCTTTTCTGAGGCAGCGGGAAGTGGAGACAGAGTCAATGGATGGGAGGCTGGTTTGAATGATGGACTGGGCTACATTCACACCCCTTTGTAGTTTCTTGCGGTCTTGGTTGGAGGAGGAGCCATACCAAGCTGTGATACATCTGGAAAGGATGCTTTCTACGGTGCATCTGTAAAAATTGCAATCCATCACGCAAACCAGCCTCCCAACCATTGACTCTGTCTACACTTCCCGCTGCCTCAGCAAAGCAGCCAGCATAATTAAGGACCCCACACACCCCGAACATTCTCTCTTCCATCTTCTTCCTTCGGGAAAAAGATACAAAAGTCTGAGGTCACGTACCAACCGACTCAAGAGCAGCTTCTTCCCTGCTGCTGTCAGACTTTTGAATGGACCTACCTTGCATTAAGTTGATCTTTCTCTACACCCTAGCTATGACTGTAACACTACATTCTGCACTCTCTCGTTTCCTTCTCTATGAACGGTATGTTTTGTCTGTATAGCACGCAAGAAACAACACTTTTCATTGTATGTTAACACATGTGACAATAATAAATCAAATCAAATCAAATCAAAAATCCTTGGGTTCCTTATTGACCAGAAACTGAACTAGAATGGTGTATAAATACTGTGGCTACAGGGCAAGTCAGTGGCTAGGAATCCTGCAGCAGTTAACTCACCTCCAGACTCCCCAAAGTTTGTCCAGCATCTACAAGGCACAGTTCAGGAGTGTGAGGGATGCTCTCCACTTGCCTGGATGAGTGCAGCTCCAGCAACACTCAAGGTTCAGCACAATCCAAGAAATAACAGCCCACTTAATTGTGACTGCATCCACCATCTGCAAAGGTGGCAGCAGTGTGTACCATCTACAAGATGCATTGCAGCAAAACACTAAGGATTTCCTTTTACAACATCTTTCAAATCCATTACCTCAAAGGGCAAGGGCAGCAAGTACCTGGGATCAGCACTACCAGACAATTCCCTCCAAAACCCTCACCATTCTGACTTGGAGAAATATTGCCATTCCTTCACTGTTGCTGGGTCAAACTCCAGGAAATCACTCCCCCAACAGCACTCTGAATGCACATACGTCCCATGGACAGCAGCAGTTCAAGAAGGCAGCTCACCACCACCTTAGAATTATACACTGTCCCTCCATCAAAATACACAAACACTGATGTTCTTAAAATACACACACACACTGTTCCTCCATCAATATACATACACAATGTTCCTCCATCAATATACACACACACTGTTCCTCCAACAATAAACACACACACTGTTCCTCCATCAATATACACACACACTGCCCCTATGTCAATATACACCCACACTGTCCCTTCATCAATACACACACTCAGTCCCTCCATCAATATACACACACTGTCCCTCCATCAATATACACACACGCTGTCTCTCCATCAATATACATACACACTGCCCCTATATCAATATACACACACACTGTCCCTCCATCATTAAACGCACACTCTCCCTCCATCAATATACACACACACTGTTCCTCCGTCAATATACACACACTGTCCCTCCATCAATATACACACACACTGTCCCTCCATCAATATACACACTCACTGTCCCTCCATCAATATACACACACACTGTCCTTCCATCAATACGCAAACACTGTCCCTCCATCAATAAACACACACTGTTCCTCCTTCAATATACGCACACACATTGTCCCTCCATCAATACACACACACTGCCCCTCCATCACTATACACACAGTGTCCCTCCATTAATATACACACACACCCAGTCCCTATATCACTATACACACACACACTGTCGCTCCATCAATATACACACACACACACACGCACTGTCCCTTTATCAATATACACACAGAAACTGTCCCTCCATCAATATAAACACACACACACTGTCCCTCCATCAATACACACACACTGTCCCTCCATCAATATACAAACACATCGCCCCAACCGTTAATATACACACACACTGTCCCTTTATCAATATACACAAACACACTGCCCCTCCATCAATATACACACACACTGTCCCTCCATCAATATACACACTCACTGTCCCTCCATCAATATACACACACACTGCCCCTCCATCAATATACACACACACTGTCCCTCCATCAATATACACACACACTGTCCCTCCATCAATACACATACACACTGTCCCTCCAGAAACATACACACTCACTGTCCCTCCATATATATATACACACACTGTCCCTCCATCACTATACACACACACACTTTCCCGATATCAATATACACACACACACACCGTCCCACCATATATATATACACACACATTGCCAGTCCATCAATATACACACACACTGTCCCTCCATCATTATAGGCACACACTGTCTGTCCATCAATATACACACACAATGTCTCTCCATCAATCTACACTCACACTGTTCCTCCATCAATACACACACACACTGTCCCTCATCAATATACACGCACACTGTCCCTATATCAATATGCACACACACAGTCCCTCCATCAATACACACACACTGTCCCTGTATTAAAATTCACACACACTCTCCCAACATCAATATACACCATCAATACGCACACACACTGTCCCTCCATCAATATACACACACACTGTCCCTCCATCAATATACACACACACTGTCCCTCCATCAATATACACACACACTGTCTCTCCAGCAATATACACACACATTGTCCCTCCATCAATATACACACACACTGTCCCTCCATCAACCTACACACACACACTGTCCCTCCATCAATATACACACACACTGTCCCTCCATCAATATACACACACATTGTCCCTCCATCAATATACACACACACTGCCCATCCATCAATATACACACTCACTGTCCCTTTATCAATATACACACACACTGTACCTTTATCAATATGCACACACACTGTCCCTATATCAATATTCGCACACACTGTTCCTATATCAAGATACACACACACTGTCCCTATGTCAATATTCGCATGCATTGTCCCTCCATCAATATACACACACTCTGTTCCTCCATCAATATACACACACACTGTCCCTCCATCAATATACACACACACTGTCCTTCCATCAATATACACACACGCTGTCCCTCTATCAATGTACACACATAGTGTCCCTCAATTAAGATACACACACACACACAGTCCCTTTATCAATATACACACTGACACGGTCCCTCCATCAATATAAACACACACACAATGTTCCTCCATCACTATACACACACACTGTCCCTCCATCAATATACACACACACAGTCCCAATATGAATATACACACACACTGTCCCTCCATCAATATAGGCACACATTGTCTGTCCATCAATATACACACACAATGCCCCTCCATCAATACACACACACACTGTCCCTCATCAATATACACGCACACTGTCCCTCCATCAATATACACACGCACTGTCCCTCCATCAATATACACATACACATTGTCCCTCCATTAATTACACACACTGTCCCTCCATCAATATACACGCACACTGTCCCTCCATCAATATACACACACGCTGCCCCTCCATCAATATACAAACACATCGTCCCTCCATCAATATACACACATGCTGTCCCTCCATCAACATACACACGCACTGTCCCTTTATCAATATACACACACACTGTACCTTTATCAATATACACACACACTGTCCCTATATCAATATACACACACACTGTCCCTATGTCAATATTCGCACGCATTGTCCCTCCATCAATATACACACACACTGTTCCTCCATCACTATACACACACACGCTGTCCCTCCATCAATATACACACACACTGTTCCTCCATCACTATACACACACACACTGTCCCTCCATCAATATACACACACACACTGTCGCTATATGAATATACACACACACTGTCCCTCCATCAATATACACACACAATGCCCCTCCATCAATCTACACACACACTGTTCCTCCATCAATACACACACACACTATCCCTCCATCAATATACACACGCACTGTCCCTCCATCAATATACACATACACATTGTCCCTCCATCAAGATACACACACACTGTCCCTCCATCAATATACACAAACACTGTCCCTATATCAATATACACACACACTGTCCCTCCATCAATACAAACACACACTGTCCCTCATCAATATACACGCACACTGTCCCTCCATCAATATACCCACACACTGTCCCTCCATCAATATACACACGCACTGTCCCTCCATCAATATACACATACACATTGTTCCTCCATCAAGATACACACACACAGTCCCTTCATCAATATACAGACGCACTGTCCCTTCATCAATATACACACACAATGTCCCTCCATCAATACACACACACAGTCCCTGTATCAATATTCACACACATTCTCCCAACATCAATATACACCATCAATACGCACACACACTGGCCCTCCATCAATATACACACACACTGTCCCTCCATCAACATACGCACACACTGTCCCTCCATCAACATACACACACACTGTCCCTCCATCAATATACGCACACATTGTCCCTCCATCAATATACACACACACTGTCCCTCCATCATCCTACACACACACTGTCCCTCCATCAATATACACACACATTGTCCCTCCATCAATATACACACACACTGTCCATCCATCAATATACACACACACTGTTCCTCCATCAATATACACACTCACTGTCCCTCCATCAATATACACACACACTGTCCCTCCATTAATATACACACACACTGTCCCTCCATCAATATACACACGTTGTGTCCCTTCATTAATATACACACACACAGTCCCTTTATCAATACACACACACTGAAACAGTCCCTCCATCAACATAAAAACACACACGCTGCCCCTCCATCAATATACAAACACATCGTCCCTCCTTCAATATACACACATGCTGTCCCTCCATCAACATACACACGCACTGTCCCTTTATCAATATACACACACACTGTACCTTTATCAATATACACACACACTGTCCCTATATCAATATACACACACACTGTCCCTATGTCAATATTCGCACGCATTGTCCCTCCATCAATATACACACACACTGTTCCTCCATCACTATACACACACACGCTGTCCCTCCATCAATATACACACACACTGTTCCTCCATCACTATACACACACACACTGTCCCTCCATCAATATACACACACACTGTCGCTATATGAATATACACACACACTGTCCCTCCATCAATATACACACACAATGCCCCTCCATCAATCTACACACACACTGTTCCTCCATCAATACACACACACACTATCCCTCCATCAATATACACACGCACTGTCCCTCCATCAATATACACATACACATTGTCCCTCCATCAAGATACACATACACTGTCCCTCCATCAATATACACAAACACTGTCCCTATATCAATATACACACACACTGTCCCTCCATCAATACAAACACACACTGTCCCTCATCAATATACACGCACACTGTCCCTCCATCAATATACCCACACACTGTCCCTCCATCAATATACACACACACTGTCTGTCCAGCAATATACACACACACTGTCCCTCCATCAATATACACACACACTGTCCCTATATCAATATACACACACACTGTCCCTCCATCAATATACACACACTGTCCCTTTATCAATATTCACACACACTCTCCCGACATCAATATACGCACACACAGTCCCTCCATCAATGTACACACACACTGCCCCTCCATCAATATACACACACAATGTCCCTCCATCAATGCACCTCCGGCTGGAGGTCTGTGACCAGTGGTGTTCCGCAGGGCTCTGTACTGGGACCTCTGCTATTTCTGATATATATAAATGATTTGGAAGAAGGTGTAACTGGTGTAATCAGCAAGTTTGCGGATGACACGAAGATGGCTGGAATTGCGGATAGCGAAGAGCATTGTCGGGCAATACAGCAGGATATAGATAGGCTGGAAAATTGGGCGGAGAGGTGGCAGATGGAGTTTAATCCGGATAAATGCGAAGTGATGCATTTTGGAAGAAATAATGTAGGGAGGAGTTATACAATAAATGGCAGAGTCATCAGGAGTATAGAAACACAGAGGGACCTAGGTGTGCAAGTCCACAATTCCTTGAAGGTGGCAACACAGGTGGAGAAGGTGGTGAAGAAGGCATATGGTATGCTTGCCTTTATAGGACAGGGTATAGAGTATAAAAGCTGGAGTCTGATGATGCAGCTGTATAGAACGCTGGTTAGGCCACATTTGGAGTACTGCATCCAGTTCTGGTCGCCGCACGACCAGAAGGACGTGGAGGCATTAGAGAGAGTGCAGAGAAGGTTTACCAGGATGTTGCCTGGTATGGACTATGAAGCTAGGCTAGCAATTAATATAAAAAATGATAGTAAAAGTTTTTATAAATATATAAAAAGGAATAGAGTGGCTAGAGTGAATGTTGGACCCTTGGAGGACGAGAGGGGGGAGTTAATAGTGGGAAATGAGGATATGGCTGAGTCTTTAAATAAGTTTTTTGTGTCGGTCTTCACGGTGGAGGACACAAATAGTTTGCCAAATACTAACGATAGAGGGTTGGCAGCAGGAGAAATACTTAATACAATTAATGTTACCAGAGAGGCAGTGCTGGGTAGACTAATGGGACTGAAGGTGGACAAGTCCCCGGGTCCGGATGGAATGCATCCCAGGGTATTGAAAGAAATGTCAGAGGTAATAGTGGATGCGTTAGTGATTATTTATCAAAACTCGTTGCATTCTGGGGTAGTGCCGGTGGATTGGAAAACGGCTAATGTTACGCCGCTGTTTAAAAAAGGAAGGAGACAAAAGGCGGGTAACTATAGGCCGGTCAGCTTAACGTCTGTAGTAGGGAAAATGCTGGAATCCATTATTAAAGAGGAGATAGCAGGGCATCTGGATAGAAATGGTTCGATCAATCAGACGCAGCATGGATTCATGAGGGGAAAGTCGTGCTTGACTAACATGTTGGATTTTTATGAAGATGTGACTAGGGCGGTTGATGGAGGAGAACCGGTGGATGCGGTGTTTTTGGATATCCAAAAGGTGTTTGATAAGGTGCCCCATAAAAGGCTGCTGAAGAAGATTAGGGCACACGGAGTTGGGGGTAGTGTGTTAAAGTGGATTGGGGACTGGCTATCCGACAGGAAGCAAAGAGTCGGAATAAATGGGTGTTTTTCTGGTTGGAGGAAGGTAACTAGTGGCGTGCCGCAGGGATCGGTACTCGGGCCGCAACTGTTTACCATTTATATAGATGATCTGGAGGAGGGGACGGAGTGTAGGGTAACGAAGTTTGCAGACGACACAAAGATAAGTGGAAAAGTGAATCGTGTGGAGGACGGAGAAGATCTGCAGAGAGATTTGGACAGGCTGAGTGAGTGGGCGAGGATATGGCAAATGGAGTATAACGTTGATAAATGCGAGGTTATACACTTTGGAGGAAATAATAACAAATGGGATTACTATCTCAATGGAAACAAATTAAAACATGCTACCGTGCAAAGGGACCTGGGGGTCCTTGTGCATGAGACGCAAAAGCCCAGTCTGCAGGTACAACAGGTGATCAAGAAGGCAAATGGGATGTTGGCCTATATTGCGAGGGGGATAGAATATAAAAGCAGGGATGTCTTGATGCACCTGTACAGGGCATTGGTGAGGCCGCAGCTGGAATACTGTGTGCAGTATTGGTCCCCTTATATGAGGAAGGATATATTGGCATTGGAGGGAGTGCAGAGAAGGTTCACCAGGTTGATACCGGAGATGAGGGGTTTGGATTATGAGGAGAGGCTGAGGATATTGGGTTTGTACTCGTTGGAGTTTAGAAGGATGAGGGGGGATCTTATGGAGACTTATAAGATAATGCGGGGGCTGGATAGGGTGGAGGCGGAGAGATTCTTTCCACTTAGTAAGGAAGTTAAAACTAGAGGACACAGCCTCAAAATAAAGGGGAGTCGGTTTAAGACAGAGTTGAGGAGGAACTTCTTCTCCCAGAGGGTGGTGAATCTCTGGAATTCTCTGCCCACTGAGGTGGTGGAGGCTACCTCACTGAATATGTTTAAAGCGTGGATGGATGGATTCCTGATCGGTAAGGGAATTAAGTGTTATGGGGATCAGGCGGGTAAGTGGTACTGATCCACGTCAGATCAGCCATGATCTTATTGAATGGCGGGGCAGGCTCGAGGGGCTAGATGGCCTACTCCTGCTCCTATTTCTTATGTTCTTATGTTCTTATGGAGGGTCTTAGCTATGAGGAGAGATTGGGTAGACTGGGGTTGTTCTCCTTGGAAAGACGGAGAATGAGGGGAGATCTAATAGAGGTGTACAAGATTATGAAGGGTATAGATAGGGTGAACAGTGGGAAGCTTTTTCCCAGGTCGGAGGTGACGATCACGAGGGGTCACGGGCTCAAGCTGAGAGGGGTGAAGTATAACTCAGACATCAGAGGGACGTTTTTTACACAGAAGGTGGTGGGGGCCTGGAATGCGCTGCCAAGTAGGGTGGTGGAGGCAGGCACGCTGACATCGTTTAAGACTTACCTGGATAGTCACATGAGCAGCCTGGGAATGGAGGGATACAAACGATCGGTCGAGTTGGACCAAGGAGCGGCACAGGCTTGGAGGGCTGAAGGGCCTGTTTCCT
Source organism: Mustelus asterias (assembly GCF_964213995.1). Taxonomy (NCBI): domain Eukaryota; kingdom Metazoa; phylum Chordata; class Chondrichthyes; order Carcharhiniformes; family Triakidae; genus Mustelus; species Mustelus asterias. Next base: position 10,810,513 of record NC_135805.1, read on the forward strand.
GTGCTGTACTGTTCTTTGTTCTTTGTTCTTTATAGCCCCTCCATCAATATACACACACACTGTTCCTCCGTCAATACACACACACTGTCCCTGTATCAGTATTCACACACATTCTCCCAACATCAATATACACCATCAATACGCACACACACTGTCCCTCCATCAATATACACACACACTGTCCCTCCATCAATATACACACACACTGTCCCTATATCAATATACACACACACTGTCCCTCCAGCAATATACACACACTGTGTGCCTCCATCAATATACACACACACTGTCCCTCCATCAACCTACACACACACTGTCCCTCCATCAATATACACACACATTGTCCCTCCATCAATATACACACACACTGTCCCTCCATCAATATACACACACATTGTCCCTCCAGCAATATACACACACTGTCCATCCATCAATATACACACACACTGTTCCTCCATCAATATACACACTCACCGTCCCTCCATCAAGATACACACACACCGTCCCTCCATCAAGATACACACACACACTGTCCCTCCATCAATATACACACGTTGTGTCCCTCCATTAATATACACACACACAGTCCCTTTATCAATACACACACACTGAAACTGTCCCTCCATCAACATAAACACACACACGCTGCCCCTCCATAGATAGAATGCAAGACTGGGCGGAGAAGTGGCAGATGGACTTCAACCCGGATAAGTGTGTAGTGATCCATTTTGGCAGATCCAATGGGATGGAGCAGCAGTATAAAATGAAGGGTACCATTCTTAGCAGTGTAGAGGATCAGAAGGACCTTGGGGTCCGGGTCCATAGGACTCTTAAATCGGCCTCGCAGGTGGAGGATGCGGTCAAGAAGGCGTATGGCGTACTGGCCTTCATTAATCGAGGGATTGAGTTTAGGAGTCGGGAGATAATGCTGCAGCTTTATAGGACCCTGGTTAGACCCCACTTGGAGTACTGCGCGCAGTTCTGGTCACCTCATTACAGGAAAGATGTTGAAGCCATTGAAAGGGTGCAGAGGAGATTTACAAGGATGTTGCCTGGATTGGGGGGCATGCCTTATGAGGATAGGTTGAGGGAGCTTGGTCTCTTCTCCCTGGAGAGACGAAGGATGAGAGGTGACCTGATAGAGGTTTACAAGATGTTGAGGGGTCTGGATAGGGTGGACTCTCAGAGGCTATTTCCAAGGGCTGAAATGGTTGCTACGAGAGGACACAGGTTTAAGGTGCTGGGGGGTAGGTACAGGGGGGATGTCAGGGGTAAGTTTTTCACTCAGAGGGTGGTGGGTGAGTGGAATCGGCTGACGTCGGTGGTGGTGGAGGCAAACTCGTTGGGGTCTTTTAAGAGACTTCTGGATGAGTACATGGGATTTAATGGGATTGAGGGCTATAGATAGGCCTAGAGGTGGGGATGTGATCGGCGCAACTTGTGGGCCGAAGGGCCTGTTTGTGCTGTGGCTTTCTATGTTCTATGTTCTATGTTCCATCAATAGACAAACACATCGTCCCTCCATCAATATACACACATGCTGTCCCTCCATCAATATACACACGCACTGTCCCTTTATCAATATACACACACACTGTACCTTTATCAATATACACACACACTGTCCCTATATCAAAATACACACACACTGTCCCTATGTCAATATTCGCACGCATTGTCCCTCCATCAATATACACACACACTGTTCCTCCATCAATATACACACACAGTCCCTCCATCAATATACACACACACTGTTCCTCCATCAATATACACACACAGTCCCTCCATCAATATACACACACAATGTCCCTCCATCAATATACACACACACTGTCCCTCCATCAATATATACACACATTGCCACTCCATCAATATATACACACACACACTGTCTGTCCATCAATATACACACACACTGTCCCTCCACCAATATACACACACACTGTCCCTCCATCAATATACACACTCACTGTCCCTCCATCAATATACACACACACTGTCCCTCCATCAATATACACACACTGTCGCTCCATTAATATACACACACACTGTCCCTCCATCAATCTACACACACACTGTTCCTCCATCAATACACACTCACTGTCCCTCCATATAAACGCAAAGTTGGGCCGAGAGGTGGCGGATGGAGTTTAATGCGGAGAAGTGTGAGGTAATTCACTTTGGTAGGAATAACAGATGTGTTGAGTATAGGGCTAACGGGAGGACTTTGAATAGTGTGGAGGAGCAGAGGGATCTAGGTGTATGTGTGCATAGATCCCTGAAAGTTGGGAATCAAGTAGATAAGGTTGTTAAGAAGGCATATGGTGTCTTGGCGTTTATTGGTAGGGGGATTGAATTTAGGAGTCGTAGCGTTATGTTGCAACTGTACACAACTCTGGTGCGGCCGCACTTGGAGTACTGTGTGCAGTTCTGGTCCCCACATTACAGGAAGGATGTGGAGGCTTTGGCGAGGGTGCAGAGGAGGTTTACCAGGATGTTGCCTGGTATGGAGGGGAGATCCTATGAGGAGAGGCTGAGGGATTTGGGATTGTTTTCGCTGGAAAGGCGGCGGCTAAGAGGGGATCTTATTGAAACATATAAGATGATTAGAGGTTTAGATAGGGTGGATAGTGATAGCCTTTTTCCTCTGATGGAGAAATCCAGCACGAGGGGGCATGGCTTTAAATTGAGGGGGGGTAGTTATAGAACCGATGTCAGGGGTAGGTTCTTTACCCAGAGGGTGGTGAGGGATTGGAATGCCCTGCCAGCATCAGTTGTAAATGCGCCTAGTTTGGGGGCGTTTAAGAGATCCGTAGATAGGTTCATGGACGAAAAGAAATTGGTTTAGGTTGGAGGGTCACAGTTTTTTTTTAACTGGTCGGTGCAACATCGTGGGCCGAAGGGCCTGTTCTGCGCTGTAATGTTCTATGTTCTATGTTCTATGTTCTATATATATATATACACACACACTGTCCCTCCATCACTATACACACACACACTTTCCCTATATCAATATACACACACACACTGTCCCTCCATATATATATATATATACACGCACACTGTCTGTCCACCAAAATACACACACTGTCCCTCCATTAATATATACACACATTGCCACTCCATCAATATACACACACACACTGTCTGTCCATCACTATACACACACACACTTTCCCCATATCAATATACACACACACACTGTCCCTCCATATATATATATATACACGCACACTGTCTGTCCATCAATATACACACACACTGTCTGTCCATCAAAATAAACACACACTGTCCCTCCATCAATATACACACACATTGTCCCTATATCAATATACACACACACTGGCCCTCCATCAATATACACACACATTGTCCCTCCATTAATATACACACACACAGTCCCTCCATCAATATACACACACATTGTCCCTCCATTAATATACACACACACAGTCCCTCCATCAATATATACACACATTGTCACTCCATCAATATATATACACACACACACTGTCCCTCCATCAATATACACACACACTGTCCCTCCATCAATATACACACACACTGTCCCTTTATCAATATACACACACACTGTATCTTTATCAGTATACTCACACACTGTCCCTCCATCAATATACACACACACTGTCCCTCCATCAATATACACACACACTGTCCCTCCATCAATATACACACACTGTCCCGCCATCAATATACACACACACTGTCCCTCCATCAATACACACACACACTGTCCCTCCATCAATATACACACACACTGTCCCTTTATCAATATACACACACACTGTATCTTTATCAGTATACTCACACACTGTCCCTCCAACAATATACACACACACTGTCCCTCCATCAATATACACACACACTGTCCCTCTATCAATATACACACACACTGTCCCTCCATTAATATACACACACACAGTCCCTCCATCAATATACACACACATTGTCCCTCCATTAATATACACACACACAGTCCCTTTATCAATACACACACACTGAAACTGTCCCTCCATCAACATAAACACACACACGCTGCCCCTCCATCAATATACAAACACATCGTCCCTCCATCAATATACACACATGCTGTCCCTCCATCAATATACACACGCACTGTCCCTTTATCAATATACACACACACTGTACCTTTATCAATATACACACACACTGTCCCTATATCAATATACACACACACTGTCCCTATGTCAATATTCGCACGCATTGTCCCTCCATCAATATACACACACACTGTTCCTCCATCAATATACACACACACTGTCCCTCCATCAATATACACACACACTGTCCCTCCATCAATATATACACACATTGCCACTCCATCAATATATACACACACACACTGTCTGTCCATCAATATACACACACACTGTCCCTCCATCAATATACACACTCACTGTCCCTCCATCAATATACACACACACTGTCCCTCCATCAATATACACACACACTGTTCCTCCATCAATATACACACACTGTCGCTCCATTAATATACACACACACTGTCCCTCCATCAATCTACACACACACTGTTCCTCCATCAATACACACTCACTGTCCCTCCATATATATATATATACACACACACACTGTCCCTCCATCACTATACACACACACACTTTCCCCATATCAATATACACACACACATTGTCCCTCCATATATATATATATACACGCACACTGTCTGTCCATCAATATACACACACACTGTCTGTCCATCAAAATAAACACACACTGTCCCTCCATCAATATACACAAACATTGTCCCTATATCAATATACACACACACTGGCCCTCCATCAATATACACACACATTGTCCCTCCATTAATATACACACACACAGTCCCTCCATCAATATACACACACATTGTCCCTCCATTAATATACACACACACAGTCCCTCCATCAATATATTCACACATTGTCTCCCCATCAATATATATACACACACACTGTCCCTCCATCAATATACACACACACTGTCCCTCCATCAATATACACACACACTGTCCCTTTATCAATATACACACACACTGTATCTTTATCAGTATACTCACACACTGCCCCTCCATCAATATACAAACACATCGTCCCTCCATCAATATACACACATGCTGTCTGTTTATCAATATACACACGTACTGTCTGTTTATCAATATACACACACACTGTACCTTTATCAATATACACACACACTGTCCCTATATCAATATACACACACACTGTCCCTATGTCAATATTCGCACGCATTGTCCCTCCATCAATATACACACACACTGTTCCTCCATCAATATACACACACACTGTCCCTATATCAATATACACACACACTGTCCCTATGTCAATATTCGCACGCATTGTCCCTCCATCAATATACACACACACTGTCCCTCCATCAATATACACACACACTGTTCCTCCATCAATATACACACACACTGTCCCTATGTCAATATTCACACGCATTGTCCCTCCATCAATATACACACACACTGTTCCTCCATCAATATACACACACACTGTCCTTCCATCAATATACACACACACTGTCCCTAGATCAATATACACACACTGCCCTTCCATCAATATACACACACACTGTCCCTCCATCAATATACACACACTGTCCCTATGTCAATATTCGCACGCATTGTCCCTCCATCAATATACACACACACTGTTCCTCCATCAATATACACACACACTGTCCTTCCATCAATATACACACACACTGTCCCTAGATCAATATACACACACACTGCCCTTCCATCAATATACACACACGCTGTCCCTCCATCAATGTACACACATAGTGTCCCTCCATTAAGATACACACACACACACACAGTCCCTTTATCAATATACACACTGACACGGTCCTTCCATCAATATAAATACACACACACTGTCCCTCCATCAATATACACACACACTGTCCCTATATGAATATACACACAGACTGTCCCTCCATCAATCTAGGCACACACTGTCTGTCCATCAATATACACACAATGCCCCTCCATCAATCTACACACACACTGTCCCTCATCAATATACACACACACTGTCCCTCCATCAATATACACACACACATTGTCCCTCCATCAATATACACACACACTGTCCCTCCATCAATATAGGCACACACTGTCTGTCCATCAATATACACACACACTGTTCCTCCATCAATACACACACACACTGTTCCTCCATCAATACACACACACACTGTCTCTCATTAATATATACACACACTGTCCCTCCATCAATCTACACACACACTGTTCCTCCATCAATACACACACACACTGTCTCTCATTAATATATACACACACTGTCCCTCCATCAATCTACCCACACACTGTCCCTCCATCAATATACACACAGACTGTCCCTCCATCAATATACACACACACATTGTACCTCCATCAATATACACACACACTGTCCCTCCATCAATATACACACACACTGTCCCTCCATCAATATACACACACACTGTCCCACCATCAATATACACACACACTGTCCCTATATCAATTTACACACACACTGTCCCTCCATCAATATACACACACACTGTCCCTCCATCAATATACACACACACATTGTACCTCCATCAATATATACACACACTGTCCCTGTATCAATATTCACACACACTCTCCCGACATCAATATACACACACACAGTCCCTCCATCAATATACACACACACTGTCCCTCCATCAATATACACACACAGTGTCCCTCCATCAATATACACACACACAGTCCCTCCATCAATATACACACACAGTGTCCCTCCATCAATGCACACACATAGCCCCTCCATCAATATACACACACACCGTTCCTCCATCAATACACATACACACTGTCCCTATATCAATTTACACACACACTGTCCCTCCATCAATATACACACACACTGTCCCTATATCAATTTACACACACACTGTCCCTCCATCAATATACACACACACTGTCCCTCCATCAATATACACACACACAGTCCCTCCATCAATATACACACACAGTGTCCCTCCATCAATGCACACACATAGCCCCTCCATCAATATACACACACACCGTTCCTCCATCAATACACATACACACTGTCCCTATATCAATTTACACACACACTGTCCCTCCATCAATATACACACACACTGTCCCTATATCAATATACACACACACTGTCCCTCCATCAATATACACACACTGTCCCTGTATCAATATTCACACACACTCTCCCTCCATCAATATACACACACACTGTCCCTCCATCAATATACACACACAGTGTCCCTCCATCAATGCACACACATAGCCCCTCCATCAATATACACACACACCGTTCCTCCATCAATACGCACACACTGTCCCTGTATCAATATTCACACACACTCTCCCAACATCAATATACACCATCAATACGCACACACACTGTCCCTCCATCAATATACACACACACTGTCCCTCCATCAATATACACACACATTGTCCCTCCATCAATATACACACACACTGTTCCTCCATCAAAATAAACACACACACACTGCCCCTCCATCAATATACAAACACATCGTCCCTCCATCAATATACACACACACTGTCCCTCCATCAATATACACACACACTGTCCCTCCATCAATATACACACACACTGTCCCTCCATCAATATACACACACACTGTCCCTCCATCAATATACACACACACTGTTCCTCCATCAATATACACACACACACTGTCCCTCCATCAATATACACACACACTGTCCCTCCATCAATATACACACACACTGTTCCTCCATCAAAATAAACACACACACACTGCCCCTCCATCAATATACAAACACATCGTCCCTCCATCAATATACACACATGCTGTCTGTTTATCAATATACACACGTACTGTCTGTTTATCAATATACACACACACTGTACCTTTATCAATATACACACACACTGTCCCTATATCAATATACACACACACTGTCCCTATGTCAATATTCGCACGCATTGTCCCTCCATCAATATACACACACACTGTTCCTCCATCAATATACACACACACTGTCCCTATATCAATATACACACACACGGTCCCTATGTCAATATTCACACGCATTGTCCCTCCATCAATATACACACACACTGTTCCTCCATCAATATACACACACACTGTCCTTCCATCAATATACACACACACTGTCCCTAGATCAATATACACACACTGCCCTTCCATCAATATACACACACACTGTCCCTCCATCAATATACACACACTGTCCCTATGTCAATATTCGCACGCATTGTCCCTCCATCAATATACACACACACTGTTCCTCCATCAATATACACACACACTGTCCTTCCATCAATATACACACACACTGTCCCTAGATCAATATACACACACACTGCCCTTCCATCAATATACACACACGCTGTCCCTCCATCAATGTACACACATAGTGTCCCTCCATTAAGATACACACACACACACAGTCCCTTTATCAATATACACACTGACACGGTCCTTCCATCAATATAAATACACACACACTGTCCCTCCATCAATATACACACACACTGTCCCTCCATCAATATACACACACACTGTCCCTATATCAATATACACACACACTGTCCCTCCATCAATATATACACACCATCCCTGTATCAATATTCACACACACTCTCCCGACATCAATATACACACACACAGTCCCTCCATCAATATACACACACACTGTCCCTCCATCAATATATACACACCATCCCTGTATCAATATTCACACACACTCTCCCGACATCAATATACACACACACAGTCCCTCCATCAAGATACACACACACTGTCCCTCCATCAATATATACACACCATCCCTGTATCAATATTCACACACACTCTCCCGACATCAATATACACACACACTGTCCCTCCATCAATATACACACACACTGTCTGTCCAGCAATATACACACACACTGTCCCTCCATCACCATACACACACTGTCCCTCCATCAATATACACACACTGTCCCGCCATCAATGTACACACACACTGTCCCTCCATCAATATACACACACACTGTCCCTCCATCAATATACACACACACTGTCCCTTTATCAATATACACACACACTGTATCTTTATCAGTATACTCACACACTGTCCCTCCAACAATATACACACACACTGTCCCTCCATCAATATACACACACACTGTCCCTCTATCGATATACACACACACTGTCCCTCCATTAATATACACACACACAGTCCCTCCATCAATATATACACACATTGTCACTCCATCAATATATATACACACACACACTGTCCCTCCATCAATATACACACACACTGTCTGTCCAGCAATATGCACACACACTGTCCCTCCATCAACATACACACACACTGTCCCTCCATCAATATATACACACACTGTCCCTCCATCACTGCATGAGACGTAAAAGCCCAGTCTGCAGGTACAACAGGTGATCAAGAAGGCAAATGGGATGTTGGCCTATATCGCGAGGGGGATAGAATATAAAAGCAGGGATGTCTTGATGCACCTGTGCAGGGCATTGGTGAGGCCGCAGCTGGAATACTGTGTGCAGTATTGGTCCCCTTATATGAGGAAGGATATATTGGCATTGGAGGGAGTGCAGAGAAGGTTCACCAGGTTGATACCTGAGATGAGGGGTTTGAATTATGAGGAGAGGCTGAGGAGATTGGGTTTGTACTCGTTGGAGTTTAGAAGGATGAGGGGGGATCTTATGGAGACTTATAAGATAATGCGGGGGCTGGATAGGGTGGAGGCGGAGAGCTTCTTTCCACTTAGTAAGGAAGTTAAAACTAGAGGACACAGCCTCAAAATAAAGGGGGGTCGGTTTAAGACAGAGTTGAGGAGGAACTTCTTCTCCCAGAGGGTGGTGAATCTCTGGAATTCTCTGCCCACTGAGGTGGTGGAGGCTACCTCGCTGAATATGTTTAAAGCGCGGATGGATGGATTCCTGATCGGTAAGGGAATTAAGGGTTATGGGGATCAGGCGGATAAGTGGTACTGATCCACGTCAGATCAGCCATGATCTTATTGAATGGCGGGGCAGGCTCGAGGGGCTAGATGGCCTACTCCTGCTCCTATTTCTTATGTTCTTATGTTCTAATATACACACACACTGTCCCTCCATCAATATACACACACACTGTCCCTCTATCAATATACACACACACTGTCCCTCCATCAATATATACACACACTGTCCCTCCATCAATATATACACACATTTTCACTCCATCAATATACATAGACACACACACTGTCCCTCCATCAATATACACACACACTGTCCTTCCATCAATATACACACACACTGTCCCTAGATCAATATACACACACACTGCCCTTCCATCAATATACACACACGCTGTCCCTCCATCAATGTACACACATAGTGTCCCTCCATTAAGATACACACACACACACAGTCCCTTTATCAATATACACACTGACACGGTCCTTCCATCAATATAAATACACACACACTGTCCCTCCATCAATATACACACACACACTGTCCCTATATGAATATACACACACACTGTCCCTCCATCAATCTAGTCACACACTGTCTGTCCATCAATATACACACAATGCCCCTCCATCAATCTACACACACACTGTCCCTCCATCAACATACACACACACTGTCCCTCCATCAATATACACACACTGACCCTCCATCAATATACACACACACTGTTTCTCCATCAATACACACACACACTCTCCCACCATCAATATAAACGCACACTGTCCCTCCATCAATATACACACACACACAGTCCCTCCATCAATATACACACACACTGTCCCTCCATCAATATATACACACCATCCCTGTATCAATATTCACACACACTCTCCCGACATCAATATACACACACACTGTCCCTCCATCAATATACACACACACTGTCTGTCCAGCAATATACACACACACTGTCCCTCCATCACCATACACACACTGTCCCTCCATCAATATACACACACTGTCCCGCCATCAATATACACACACACTGTCCCTCCATCAATATACACACACACTGTCCCTCCATCAATATACACACACACTGTCCCTTTATCAATATACACACACACTGTATCTTTATCAGTATACTCACACACTGTCCCTCCAACAATATACACACACACTGTCCCTCCATCAATATACACACACACTGTCCCTCTATCAATATACACACACACTGTCCCTCCATTAATATACACACACACAGTCCCTCCATCAATATATACACACATTGTCACTCCATCAATATATATACACACACACACTGTCCCTCCATCAATATACACACACACTGTCTGTCCAGCAATATGCACACACACTGTCCCTCCATCAACATACACACACACTGTCCCTCCATCAATATATACACACACTGTCCCTCCATCACTGCATGAGACGTAAAAGCCCAGTCTGCAGGTACAACAGGTGATCAAGAAGGCAAATGGGATGTTGGCCTATATCGCGAGGGGGATAGAATATAAAAGCAGGGATGTCTTGATGCACCTGTGCAGGGCATTGGTGAGGCCGCAGCTGGAATACTGTGTGCAGTATTGGTCCCCTTATATGAGGAAGGATATATTGGCATTGGAGGGAGTGCAGAGAAGGTTCACCAGGTTGATACCTGAGATGAGGGGTTTGAATTATGAGGAGAGGCTGAGGAGATTGGGTTTGTACTCGTTGGAGTTTAGAAGGATGAGGGGGGATCTTATGGAGACTTATAAGATAATGCGGGGGCTGGATAGGGTGGAGGCGGAGAGCTTCTTTCCACTTAGTAAGGAAGTTAAAACTAGAGGACACAGCCTCAAAATAAAGGGGGGTCGGTTTAAGACAGAGTTGAGGAGGAACTTCTTCTCCCAGAGGGTGGTGAATCTCTGGAATTCTCTGCCCACTGAGGTGGTGGAGGCTACCTCGCTGAATATGTTTAAAGCGCGGATGGATGGATTCCTGATCGGTAAGGGAATTAAGGGTTATGGGGATCAGGCGGATACGTGGTACTGATCCACGTCAGATCAGCCATGATCTTATTGAATGGCGGGGCAGGCTCGAGGGGCTAGATGGCCTACTCCTGCTCCTATTTCTTATGTTCTTATGTTCTAATATACACACACACTGTCCCTCCATCAATATACACACACACTGTCCCTCTATCAATATACACACACACTGTCCCTCCATCAATATATACACACACTGTCCCTCCATCAATATATACACACATTTTCACTCCATCAATATACATAGACACACACACTGTCCCTCCATCAATATAGACACACACTGTCCCTCCATCAATATACGCACACACTGTCTGTCCATCAATATACACACACACTGTCCCTCCATCAATATACACACACAATGCCCCTCCATCAATATACACACACTGACCCTCCATCAATATACACACACACTGTTTCTCCATCAATACACACACACACTCTCCCACCATCAATATACACGCACACTGTCCCTCCATCAATATACACACACACACTGTCCTTCCATCAATATACACACACACTGTCCTTCCATCAATATACACACACACACTGTCCCTCCATCAATATACACACACACTGTCCCTCCATCAATATAGGCACACACTGTCTGTCCATCAATATACACACACAATGCCCCTCCATCAATCTACACACACACACTGTCCTTCCATCAATATACACACACACTGTCCTTCCATCAATATACACACACACACTGTCCTTCCATCAATATACACACACACTGTTCCTCCATCAATACACACACACACTGTCTCTCATTAATATGTACACATACTGTCCCTCCATCAATCTACCCACACACTGTCCCTCCATCAATATACACACACACTGTCCCTCCATCAATATACACACACACATTGTACCTCCATCAATATACACACACACTGTCCCTCCATCAATATACACACACACTGTCCCTATATCAATTTACACACACACTGTCCCTCCATCAATATACACACACACTGTCCCTCCATCAATATACACACACACATTGTACCTCCATCAATATACACACACACTCTCCCGACATCAATATACACACACACAGTCCCTCCATCAATATACACACACACTGTCCCTCCATCAATATACACACACACTGTCCCTGTATTAATATTCACACACACTCTCCCAACATCAATATACACCATCAATACGCACACACACTGTCCCTCCATCAATATACACACACACTGTCCCTCCATCAATATACACACATTGTCCCTCCATCAATATACACACACACTGTTCCTCCATTAACATAAACACACACACACTGCCCCTCCATCAATATACAAACACATCGTCCCTCCATCAATATACACACATGCTGTCTGTTTATCAATATACACACGTACTGTCTGTTTATCAATATACACACACACTGTACCTTTATCAATATACACACACACTGTCCTTCCATCAATATACACACACACTGTCCCTAGATCAATATACACACACACTGCCCTTCCATCAATATACACACACACTGTCCCTCCATCAATATACACACACACTGTCCTTCCATCAATATACACACACACTGTTCCTCCATCAATATACACACACACTGTCCTTCCATCAATATACACACACACTGTCCCTAGATCAATATACACACACACTGCCCTTCCATCAATATACACACACGCTGTCCCTCCATCAATGTACACACATAGTGTCCCTCCATCAATATAAATACACACACACTGTCCCTCCATCAATATACACACACACTGTCCCTATATTAATATACACACACACTGTCCCTCCATCAATCTAGGCACACACTGTCTGTCCATCAATATACACACAATGCCCCTCCATCAATCGACACACACACTGTCCCTCATCAATATACACGCACACTGTCCCTCCATCAATATACACACACACTGTCCCTCCATCAATATACACACACACTGTCCCTCCATCAATATACACACACACTGTCCCTCCATCAATATACACACACACTGTCCCTCCATCAATATACACACACACTGTCCCTCCATCAATATACACACGCACTGTCCCTCCATCAATATACACACACACTGTCCCTCCATCAATATATACACACCATCCCTGTATCAATATTCACACACACTCTCCCGACATCAATATACACACACACTGTCCCTCCATCAATATACACACACACTGCCCCTCCATCAATAGACACACACACCGTTCCTCCATCAATACACACACACTGTCCCTGTATCAATATTCACACACACTCTCCCAACATCAATATACACCATCAATACGCACACACACTGTCCCTCCATCAATATACACACACACTGTCCCTCCATCAATATACACACACACTGTCCCTCCAGCAATATACACACACACTGTCCCTCCATCAACCTACACACACACTGTCCCTCCATCACTGTACACACACTATCCTTCCATCAATATACACACACACACTGTCCCTCCATCAATATACACACACACTGTCCCTCCAGCAATATACACACACACTGTCCCTCCATCAACCTACACACACACTGTCCCTCCATCACTGTACACACACTATCCTTCCATCAATGTACACACACACACTGTCCCTGTATCAATATTCACACACACTCTCCCAACATCAATATACACACACAGTGTCCCTCCATCAATACGCGCACACACTGTCCCTCCATCAATATTCACACACACTGTCCATCCGTCAATATACACATGCACTGTCCCTCCATCAATATACACACACACTGTCCCTCCATCAATATACACACACACTGTCCCTCCATCAATACACACACACTGTCCCTCCATCAATATACACACACACTGTCCCTCCATCAATTCACACACTGTCCCTCCATCAATATACACACACACTGTCCCTCCATCAATGCACACACTGTCCCTCCATCAATATACACACACACTCTCCCTCCATCAATGCACACACTGTCCCTCCGTCAATATACACACACACCCTCCCTCCATCAATGCACACACTGTCCCTCCGTCAATATACACACACATGCACGTACAGAAATTAGAAATTAGATCAACTCTCATTCTTCAAAACACTGTTGAATACAGGCCCAGTTTATTCAGTCCCTCCTTTTAGGACAAGAACAAAGAACAAAGAACAAAGAACAATACAGCACAGGAACAGGCCCTTCGGCCCTCCAAGCCCACGCCGCTCCCCGGTCCAGGATTGAATCCTGAATCCAGGATCCCCGCCCAATTTTCCAGCCTATCTACATCCTAATATCCTATCCACCGAGCTGTCCCTCACAGCTACGATGCTTTGTTCATCACAACCTATTAACTCACCCCCACCCCCCCATTCCAGACCATGTGATCTCCAGGGAGAGGCAAAAACCCAGAGTGAAAACCCCAGGGCCAATATGGGGAAAACAAATCTGGGAAATTCCTCTCCGACCCCCTGAGGTGATCGAAACGAGTCCAGGAGATCACACTGGCCCTGATCGGAAAATGCTTCCCAACCCTATTTATTTCCACTTCTGCTTTACGAACACCATCTGAATTCCCTGCCCCCGAGACAGGTTCCCAACTATCCGCAGTCTCGCTCTGTACTGGCACCAGCAAGATGATCATAGAATGAAGCCTTGAAACGAGAAACAAAGAACAATTAGCCCGCGCCGCTCCCTGGTCCAAACTAGACCACTCTTTTGTATCCCTCCATTCCCACTCCGTTCATGTAGCTGTCTAGATAAGTCTTAAACGTTCCCAGTGTGTCCGCCTCCACCACCTTGCCCGGCAACACATTCTAGGCCCCCACGACCCTCTGTGTGAAATATGTCCTTCTGATATCTGTGTTCAACCTCCCCCCCTTCACCTTGAACCTATGACCCCTCGTGAACGTCACCACCGACCCGGGGAAAAGCTTCCCACCGTTCACCCTATCTATGCCTTTCATAATTTTATACACCTCTATTAAGTCTCCCCTCATCCTCCGTCTTTCCAAGGAGAACAACCCCAGTTTCCCCAATCTCTCCTCATAACCAAGCCCCTCCATACCAGGCAACATCCTGGTAAACCTCCTCTGTACTCTCTCCAAAGCCTCCACGTCCTTCTGGTAGTGTGGCGACCAGAACTGGACGCAGTATTCCAAATGCGGCCGAACCAACGTTCTATACATCTGCAACATCAGACCCCAACTTTTATACTCTATGCCCCGTCCTATAAAGGCAAGCATGCCATATGCCTTCTTCACCACCTTCTCCACCTGTGACGTCACCTTCAAAGATCTGTGGACTTGCACACCCAGGTCCCTCTGCGTCTCTACACCCTTTATGGTTCTTCCATTTATCGTGTAGCTCCTCCCTACATTATTCCCACCAAAATGCATCACTTCGCATTTATCAGGATTGAACTCCATCTGCCATTTCCTTGCCCAAATTTCCAGCCTATCTATATCCTTCTGTAGCCTCTGACAATGTTCCTCACTATCTGCAAGTCCTGCCAGTTTTGTGTCGTCCGCAAACTTACTGATCACCCCAGTTACTCCTTCTTCCAGATCATTTATATAAATCACAAACAGCAGAGGTCCCAATACAGAGCCCTGCGGTACACCACTAGTCACAGGCATCCAGCCGGAAAAAGACTCTTCCACTACCACCCTCTGTCTTCTATGACCAAGCCAGTTCTCCACCCATCTAGCCACCTCCCCCTTTATCCCTGAGGACAATCCTCAGTCCCAAGCATTAGTCTGATGAATTTCTGTTGCACTCGCTCCATGGCTGTTATATTCTTGCTTAGAAAATTTGTACAGAATGCTCCAAATATGATCAAATCTCTGTACAAGTGCCGAAAGACAGCTTTTCTCCCATCCTCAAATCTTCTTGCAATGAAAACCAACAAGCTATTTACCTTCTTAAAAGCTTGTTAGCTTTTAGTGACTCAGGAACAAGGACACCCAGATCTTGTTGGAGATCAACACTTCCCAACATCTCACCATTTAAGGAATACTCGGATCTTCTCTTTTATCTACCAAAGTGAATAATTATATTTCATCAGCCAGATTCTTGCCCATTCTCTGAGTCCCCTTGAAGTCTCTTTGCATCCTCCTCACAACTTCCATTCCCACCTAGTTTAGTCTCATCAGAAAATTTGGAAATATTACAATTGATCCCCAGATCTAAATCATTGTGTAGGATTTTCCCTGTTTCCGTTGTGTGTTTAGCAGTGGTGGAGGTGGCCCATAGGCTGGCGGTGGGATCTTCTCATCCCGCCACTGTAAATGGGCTTTCCTGTTTGCACTCCCCCCCCCCTCCCCCAACACCCCCGCACTGCCAGGTACCCGCGGCGAGGTTTGCAGTCAGCGGGTTTGGAGGATCCCACCAGCAGGAACAGCGGAAAATCCCAGCCATTGATATAGGTTGTGAACAACTGTGGCCCAAGCACTGATTCATGCAGGTGTCGCAATAGTGTCATCCTGCCCTCCTGTGAGTGACCTGTTGTTTTCCAACTCTCTCCTTTCTGCCTTTTTACCAATTCTCAATCCATGCTAGTATGCTATCCCTAATCACATGTGCTCTAAAGTTGTTCACTGCCCTCCTGTGTGGGACTTTATTGAAAACCCTGTGAAAATCCAAATACACCACATCCACTGGTTTTCCTTTATCTATATGATACAGCTAACACCCTCAAAAAACTCCAGAAGTTTTTTTCAAACGTGATTTCCCTTTCATAAATCTATGTTGGCTCTGCCCAATTATATCACAATTTTCCATATGTCCAGCTATCACATCCCTTTGACTGACGTCCAACTAACTGGTCTGTAGTTTTCTGTTTTCTTTCTTCCTATGTTTAAACAGTGCAGTTTTATCTGCTACTTTCCAGCCTGCAGGAACCTTGCCAAAATCTATAGAATTTTGAAAGATAACCACCAATACATCAATTATTTCTATAAGCCTCCTCATTCAACACTTTGGGATGTAGTTCACCTGATCCAGAGATTTATCAACCTTGAAAGCAATTAATTTTTTGAGTCCTACCTCGTTATTAATACTAATTTATTTCCATTCCTCATTTTCACCAGTCCCTTGTTTCCTGAATGTTTCTGGGAGATTTCCTGTATCTTCCTTTATAAACACAGTGAGAAGTTTCACAACACCAGGTGAGTCACCTGAAGAAGGGGCTTGGGGCTCCGAAAGCTTGTGTGGCTTTTGCTACCAAATAAACCTGTTGGACTTTAACCTGGTGTTGTTAAACTTCTTACTGTGTTTACCCCAGTCCAACGCCGGCATCTCCACATCATGTCTTCCTTTATAAAGACAGACAAAAGTAATGTCTTGTTTCTTTGCCATTTCCCTATTCTCCATCATCAATTCTCCTTTTCAGTAATGGACTAACTGGTGTCCTTGTTGGTGGGGGTAGGGCCTGGGTGGGATTGTGGTCGGTGCAGACTCGATGGGCCGAATGGCCTCCTTCTGCACTGTAGGGTTTCTATGATTCTTGTTAATCTTTTCCCTTTTCACAGAACTAAAGAAGCTTCATGCTTCTCACTGTCTTCACTGGTTGAGGTTTTACCCGGCACAAAGGATGGTGGTTGGGGTGGTTGGAGGTCAACCATCTCAGCTCCAAGACATCGCTGCAGGAGTTTGTCAGGGAATGTCCTCGGCCCAACCATCTTCAGCTGCTTCATCAATGACGTTCCCTCTGTCATAAAGGTCAGAAGTGGAGACGGGATGGGAGGGGGTGGGGGCAAAAGGGGGTGGGGGCGGATGGGGGTGGATGGGGGTGAGGGTGGATGGGATTAGGGTGGATGGGGGTGGGGGTGGACGGGATTGGGGTGGACGGGGTTGGGGTGGAAGGGGTTGGGGTGGACGGGGTTGGGGTGGACGGGGTTAGGGTGGACGGGGTTGGGGTGGACGGGGTTAGGGTGGACGGGGTTGGGGTGGAAGGGGTTGGGGTGGACGGGGTTGGGGTGGAAGGGGTTGGGGTGGAAGGGGTTGGGGTGGACAGGGTTGGGGTGGACAGGGTTAGGGTGGACGGGGTTGGGGTGGACGGGGTTGGGGTGGACGGGGTTAGGGTGGACGGGGTTGGGGTGGACGGGGTTGGGGTGGACGGGGTTAGGGTGGACAGGGTTGGGGTGGACGGGGTTAGGGTGGACAGGGTTGCGGTGGACGGGGTTGGGGTGGACGGGGTTGGGGTGGACGGGGTTGGGGTGGACGGGGTTGGGGTGGACGGGGTTGGGGTGGACGGGGTTGGGGTGGACGGGGTTGGGGTGGACGGGGTTGGGGTGGACGGGGTTGGGGTGGACGGGGTTGGGGTGGACGGGGTTGGGGTGGACGGGGTTGGGGTGGAAGGGGTTGGGGTGGACAGGGTTGGGGTGGACAGGGTTAGGGTGGACGGGGTTGGGGTGGACGGGGTTGGGGTGGACGGGGTTAGGGTGGACGGGGTTGGGGTGGACGGGGTTGGGGTGGACGGGGTTAGGGTGGACAGGGTTGGGGTGGGCGGGGTTAGGGTGGACAGGGTTACGGTGGACGGGGTTGGGGTGGACGGGGTTGGGGTGGACGGGGTTGGGGTGGACGGGGTTGGGGTGGACGGGGTTAGGGTGGAAGGGGTTGGGGTGGACGGGGTTGGGGTGGACAGGGTTGGGGTGGACGGGGTTAGGGTGGACGGGTTGGGGTTGACGGGGTTGGGGTGGACGGGGTTGGGGTGGAAGGGGTTGGGGTGGACGGGGTTGGGGTGGACGGGGTTGGGGTGGACGGGGTTGGGGTGGACGGGGTTGGGGTGGAAGGGGTTGGGGTGGAAGGGGTTGGGGTGGACGGGGTTGGGGTGGACGGGGTTGGGGTGGACGGGGTTGGGGTGGACGGGGTTAGGGTGGACGGGGTTGGGGTGGACGGGGTTGGGGTGGACGGGGTTAGGGTGGACGGGGTTGGGGTGGACGGGGTTAGGGTGGACGGGATTGGGGTGGACGGGGTTAGGGTGGACGGGGTTGGGGTGGACGGGGTTGGGGTGGACGGGGTTGGGGTGGACGGGGTTAGGGTGGACGGGGCTAGGGTGGACGGGGTTGGGGTGGACGGGGTTAGGGTGGACGGGATTGGGGTGGACGGGGTTAGGGTGGACGGGGTTGGGGTGGACGGGGTTGGGGTGGACGGGGTTGGGGTGGACGGGGTTGGGGTGGACGGGGTTGGGGTTGACGGGGTTGGGGTGGACGGGGTTGGGGTGGACGGGGTTGGGGTGGACGGGGTTGGGGTGGACGGGATTGGGGTGGACGGGGTTGGGGTGGACGGGGTTGGGGTGGACGGGGTTGGGGTGGAAGGGGTTGGGGTGGACGGGGTTGGGGTGGACGGGGTTGGGGTGGACGGGGTTGGGGTGGACGGGGTTGGGGTGGAAGGAGGTGAGAGATGTGGAAACAAAGCAGATGATGTTGGATCATTTATCGCCATGGTTTCAGTCGTTGTTTAGCTTTACATTTCTGGTGATGTCACAATATTCTATCGCCATGGTTACAGTAGTTTGATTGGTGTTTGATTTTATAAACTTAGATCTGTACAGAATTAGCAGATAGGAATCTAATCGAAGCCCATCAGAGTGAAATACGACTTCACTGATACTCGAGCGATATTCATTCTTAGCCTTTTGATTTGATTTATTATTGTCATATGTATTGGGATACAATGAAAAGTATTGTTTCTGGTGAGCTTTACAGACAAAACAGCTCCACTAGAGCAAGCTGAGAGGGAGTGATTGGAGGCAGCAGTGCTGGTGAGAGATTGATTGAATTGTTTATTTATTTAATTAGTCAGCTAGTGTGTGTATTTTTTTGGCCTTTACTTTTGTAGTAGTATTTTAAGTTTAAAGTGAAAACTGGAAGTGGGCTGCTAAGGAGTCTGGGAAGGGTTTTTTAAGCGTGCGAAGTATAAAAGGTAGGCTGCAGTATACAGCGGGCGCGGGCAGGGGAGTGAGTGGGAAGCAGAGTGTGAGCTATAAGGCTTTGGCTCACAGGGCGTAGGCAGAAAGGGCGAGCAGGGGTGAGTTTAATTCATTTTTGCACTTTCTACCTGGTACTGGCAAGGTATCTAGAGGGGATGGGTGTGCAGGCAGTGCTATGTTCCTCTTGCACTATGTTTGAGGTGAGGGACGACGACAGTGTCCCTGCTGATTACATCTGTGGGAAGTGCACCCATCTGCAGCTCCTCCAAAACCGTGTTAGGGAACTGGAGCTGGAGTTGGATGAACTTAGGATCATTAGGGACGCAGAGGTGGCCATAGACAGAAGCTTTAGGGATACAGTTACTCCGAGGAATGAAAACAGATGGGTGATGGTGAGAGGGGCTGGGAGGAAGCAGTCAGTGCAGGGATCCCCGGTGGTCGTTCCCCTTAGCAACAAGTATTCCGCTTTGGATACGGTTGAGGGGGATTACATACCAGTGGTGAGCCGCAGTGAGAGGATCTCCAGCACTGTGTCCGTCTCTGTGGCTCGGGAGGGTAAGGGGGAGAGCGGGAGGGCAATAGTTATTGGGGACTCGTTAGTTAGAGGGATAGATAGGAGGTTCTGTGGCAGCAAAAGAGACTCACGGATGGTATGTTGCCTACCGGATGCCAGGGTCCGTGACGTCTCAGACCGTGTTTTCCGGATTCTGAAGGGGGAGGGGAAACAGTCACAAGTCGTGGTACACATTGGTACCAATGACATAGGTAAGAGAAGGGACGGGGATTTAAAGCAGGAATTTCTGGAGCTGGGCTGGAAGCTGAGAGCCAAGACAAAACATGTGGTCATCTCTGGTACGTTACTGGTGCCACGTGATAGCGAGTTGAGGAACAGGGAGAGAGTGCAGTTAAACATGTGGTTGCAGGGATGGTGTAGAAGGGAGGGTTTCAGATACGTGGATAATTGGAACACATTCTGGGGAAGGTGGGACCTGTACAAACAGGACGGGGTGCACCTGAACCAGAGGGGCACCAATATCCTAGGAGGGAAATTTGTTACGGCTCTTCAGGGGGGTTTAAACTAATTTGTCAGGGGAGTGGGAAAAGGAGTTGTAGTTCAGAAGTCAGTGAGGGTGGTGAGGTACTGGGGAAGGTATCAGGGTCAAGGGTGGGTACCGGTAGACAGGAAGGTGGGTTGAAGTGTGTCTACTTCAATGCAAGGAGCATCCGGAACAAGGTAGATGAACTTGGGGCGTGGATTGGTACTTGGGACTACGATGTTGTGGCCATTACGGAGACGTGGGTAGAACAAGGACAGGAATGGTTGTTGGACGTTCCGGGGTATAGATGTTTCACTAAGTGTAGGGAAGCTGGTAAAAGAGGTGGAGGAGTGGCATTGTTAATCAAGGATAGTCTAACGGCTGCGGAAAGGCACTTCGAGGGGGATCTGCACACTGAGATAATATGGGCTGAGGTTAGAAATAGGAAAGGAGCGGTCACGTTGTTAGGAGTTTACTATACGCCCCCAAATAGTAATAGAGATGTGGAGGAAGAAATTGCTAAGCAGATTATGGATATGTGTGGGGGTCACAGGGTAGTTGTCATGGGGGACTTTAACTTTCCAAAGATTGATTGGAACCTTTGTAGGTCAAATAGTTCGGATGGGGCAGTTTTTGTGCAGTGTGTGCAGGAGGGTTTCCTGACACAATATGTGGATAGGCCGACAAGAGCTGAGGCCACATTGGATTTAGTACTGGGAAATGAACCGGGCCAAGTGTTAGATTTGGTTGTGGGAGAGCACTTTGGAGATAGTGACCACAATTCGGTGTCTTTTGTTATTGCAATGGAGAGGGATAGGGCCGTACGGCAGGGCAAGGTTTACAATTGGGGGAGAGGTAATTATGAAGCGATTAGGCAAGAATTAGGGGGCATAAGATGGGAACAGAAACTGTCAGAGAAAGGAACTAATGAAAAGTGGAACTTTTTCAAGGAACAAATACTGGATGTCCTTGATAGGTATGTCCCTGTCAGGCAGGGAGGAAATGGCCGAGTGAGGGAACCATGGTTCACGAAAGAGGTGGAATGTCTTGTGAAAAGGAAGAGGGAAGCTTATGTAGGGATGAGGAAACAAGGTTCAGATGGCTCGATTGAGGGTTACAAGTTAGCAAGGAATGAGCTGAAAAAGGGGCTTAGGAGAGCTAGGAGGGGACACGAGAAGTCCTTGGCGGGTCGGATGAAGGAAAACCCCCAAGGCTTTTTACTCTTATGTGAGGAATAAAAGAATGACCAGGGTGAGGTTAGGGCCAGTCAAGGACAGTAGTGGGAACTTGTGTATGGAGTCAGTAGAGATAGGCGAGGTGATGAATGAATACTTTTCTTCAGTGTTCACCAAGGAGAGGGGCCATGTTTTTGAGGAAGAGAAGGTGTTACAGGCTAATAGGCTGGAGGAAATAGATGTTCGGAGGGAGGATGTCCTGGCAGTTTTGAATAAACTGAAGGTCGATAAGTCCCCTGGGCCTGATGAAATGTATCCTAGGATTCTTTGGGAGGCAAGGGATGAGATTTCAGAGCCTTTGGCTTTGATCTTTGGGTCCTCGCTGTCCACGGGGATGGTGCCAGAGGACTGGAGAATGGCGAATGGTGTTCCTCTGTTTAAGAAAGGGAATAGAAATGACCCTGGTAATTATAGACCGGTTAGTCTTACTTCGGTGGTTGGTAAATTGATGGAAAGGGTCCTTAGAGATGGGATTTACGACCATTTAGAAAGATGTGGATTAATCCGGGATAGTCAGCACGGATTCGTGAAGGGCAAGTCGTGCCTCACAAATTTGATAGAATTTTTTGAGGAGGTAACTAAGTGTGTTGATGAAGGTAGGGCAGTTGATGTCATATACATGGATTTTAGTAATGCGTTTGATAAGGTCCCCCATGGTCGGCTTATGATGAAAGTGAGGAGGTGTGGGATAGAGGGAAAGTTGGCCGATTGGATAGGTAACTGGCTGTCTGATCGAAGACAGAGGGTGGAGGTGGATGGAAAATTTTCGGACTTGAGGCAGGTTGCTAGCGGAGTGCCGCAGGGATCAGTGCTTGGTCCTCTGCTCTTTGTGATTTTTATTAATGACTTAGAGGAGGGGGCTGAAGGGTGGATCAGTAAATTTGCTGATGACACCAAGATTGGTGGAGTAGTGGATGAGGTGGAGGGCTGTTGTAGGCTGCAAAGAGACATAGATAGGATGCAAAGCTGGGCTGAAAAATGGCAAATGGAGTTTAACCCTGATAAATGTGAGGTGATTCATTTTGGTCGGACTAATTTAAATGTGGATTACAGGGTCAAAGGTAGGGTTCTGAAGACTGTGGAGGAACAGAGAGATCTTGGGGTCCATATCCACAGATCTCTAAAGGTTGCCACTCAAGTGGATAGAGCTGTGAAGAAGGTCTATGGTGTGTTAGCTTTTATTAACAGGGGGTTGGAGTTTAAGAGCCGTGGGGTTATGCTGCAACTGTACAGGACCTTGGTGAGACCACATTTGGAATATTGTGTGCAATTCTGGTCACCTCACTATAAGAAGGATGTGGAAGCGCTGGAAAGAGTGCAGAGGAGATTTACCAGGATGCTGCCTGGTTTGGAGGGTAGGTCTTATGAGGAAAGGTTGAGGGAGCTAGGGCTGTTCTCTCTGGAGCGGAGGCTGAGGGGAGACTTAATAGAGGTTTATAAAATGATGAAGGGGATAGATAGAGTGAACGTTCAAAGACTATTTCCTCGGGTGGATGGAGCTATTACAAGGGGGCATAACTATAGGGTTCGTGGTGGGAGATATAGGAGGGATATCAGAGGTAGGTTCTTTACGCAGAGAGTGGTTGGGGTGTGGAATGGACTGCCTGCAGTGATAGTGGAGTCAGACATTTTAGGAACATTTAAGCGGTTATTGGATAGGCACATGAAGCACACCAGGATGATAGGGAGTGGGATAGCTTGATCTTGGTTTCAGATAAAGCTCGGCACAACATCGTGGGCCGAAGGGCCTGTTCTGTGCTGTACTGTTCTATGTTCTATGTTCTATGTTCTATTCACACAGTACACAGGGGAGAAGGAAAGGAGAGGTCGCAGAATATAGTGTTACAGCCATAGCGAGGGTATAGAGAAAGATCAACTTAATGCAAGGTAGGTCCATTCAAAAGTCCGATGGTAGCAGGGAAGAAATTGTTCTTGAGTCAATTGGTGCGTGTCCTCAGACTTTTGTATCTTTTTCCCAATGGAAGAAGGTGGAAGAGAGAATGTCCGGGGTGTGTGGGGTCCTTGATTATGCTGGCTGCTTTTCTAAGAGAGCAGGAAGTGTAGACAGTCAATGTCTGGGAGGCTGGTTTGAGTGATGGACTGAGCTCCCTTCATGACCCTTTGTAGTTTCTTGGGGTCTTAGTCAGAGCAGGAGCCATAACAAGCTGTGATACATCTAGACAGGATGCTTTCTGTGGTGTATCTGTGAGAGTTTTAACAGACATGCCAAATATCCTTAGCCCCCTGACAAAGTGAAAGCATTGCTTGGCTTTCTTAACTATAGCGTCAGCGTGGAGGGACCAGGGCAAGTTGTTGGTGATCTGGCCACCTGGAAACTTGAGGCCCTCGACCATTTCCACTTCATGTCCGTGTCCTTCCCTACCTTTCCTGAAATCGATGACAATTTTCTTCGTTTTACTGACATTGAGGAGAGATTCTTGTCATCGCACCAGTTCACCAGATATTCTGGGCGCTATTTTACCATTTTTTTGTCTACGTGCTGGGTGGACTTGAAACTGGGAGAGTTTCAGATCTGACTTTTGGGCCCGGATTATAGGCCCCCCCCCCCCCCCGCCCCATTATCAGCGAGTCTCGCTGCAGAAGCCTGTGGGTGGCCTGTGGGTGGCCTGTGGGTGGCCTGTGGGTGGCCTGTGGGTGGGGCTTAACGCACCCAAAACCCTGCGGCTCTAATCGGAGCCTCCAGCTATGTCCAGCTGCGCACAAAAAAAAACTTGCTCCCCTGCCACATTTCTCCCAAGCCAGATAATGCCTCCCTCTGGCCCCCACGGACATTGGACCCCACCCCCCAACGTTACTGACCCCTTTATCCCCAACCCCGGCCACCCAGACCAATCATGCACCCCCCCCCGCCCCCCAACGATTGCAGGCAGAATGGCAATGGCCTCCCCCCACCAGTCACAGGCAGAGTGGCAGTGCCCCCCCTCCCCTCACCAGTCACAGGCAGAGTGGCAGTGCCCCCCCTTCCCCCACCAGTCACAGGCAGAGTGGCAGTGCCCCCCCTCCCCTCACCAGTCATAGGCAGAGTGGCAGTGCCCCCCTCCCCTCACCAGTCATAGGCAGAGTGGCAGTGCCCCCCTTCCCCCACCAGTCATAGGCAGAGTGGCAGTGCCCCCCTCCCCTCACCAGTCATAGGCAGAGTGGCAGTGCCCCCCTTCCCCCACCAGTCATAGGCAGAGTGGCAGTGCCCCCCCTCCCCTCACCAGTCATAGGCAGAGTGGCAGTGCCCCCCCTCCCCTCACCAGTCATAGGCAGAGTGGCAGTGCCCCCCCTCCCCTCACCAGTCATAGGCAGAGTGGCAGTGCCCCCCCTCCCCTCACCAGTCATAGGCAGAGTGGCAGTGCCCCCCCTCCCCTCACCAGTCATAGGCAGAGTGGCAGTGCCCCCCTTCCCCCACCAGTCATAGGCAGAGTGGCAGTGCCCCCCTCACCGATTGCAGGCAGCGTAGTAGCGCCCCTCCTCCCCCCACCCCGACCCACCTGCACAAGTCCCCATCTCCCCTTGACTCCGATGGCTGTATGACACCTTCCTCTCTCCCTTGCCCCCAATGGAGGCACTGATTCCCCCACCCTCCCATCAGCACACTTGCAAGTGTTCATTTGCCTTCCCCTCAATGCTAACAAGCAAACTGCAAACTTGCTGGAATGTTCTGTCACACTGCCTGCAGCTGATCTGCCCTAACAAGGGGCAGCTCCATAAAAGCTCCAACGATGGAGAGGCAGGCAGGCAGTGCAGGAAACAATGTCTCAGAGGTCAGTGCCCAGGTTCATGGAGGGCGACCTCAGCAGGTTGCTGGATGCTGCAGAGATGAGGCAGGGCACCCTCTTCTCCCCAGCGGATGTAGACCCAGGAGAGGTAACGGCAAAGCGGTCTTGGAGGCAGTTAACGCCTCAGTTAGTGCCTGGCCCCCAGAACAGGGAAGCAGGGCCGCAAAAAGGTCAATGACCTCATCCGGGCAGCAAGGGTGAGTGCTTAACCCAATCTAACATCTCCCCAGATCCCTCCACCCCCAAGCACCTCCTTCCTTCCCCTCCAAGAGTATCACTGCATTTGACCTCTGAGGGCCACTCCTGATTCACTGCAGGAGTCACAATATCATTTCTTTCATGGCTTCTTCTGTCCCCACAGGAGAATATTGACCATAACATCCATGAGAGGGTGAAGACAGGGGGTGGTGAGCCTGGCCTTCAGGTCCTCACCCCCTTTCACCAGCGGGTGCTGGAGCTGTCCAGAGAAGAGGTCGCCCAAGCTGTCAGCTACAGCATGGTCGGCCTGGAATCAAGAAGTGAGCACCTGTCAATCCTCCACTCAATTTGAGGCAATTACTAGGGGGCACGGCTTTAAGGTGCGAGGGGCAAGCTTTAAGTGAGACGTATGAGGCATGTTTATTTACACAGAGGGTGGTGGCTGCCTGGAACTCCCTGCAGGGGAAGGTCATAGAAGCAGATACAATAATGATTTCTAAGGGGCGTCTTGACAGATACATGTTTGGGATGGTAATAGAGGCATATGGTCCCTGGCAGGGCAGGAGGTTATAATTCAGATGGATAGCATGGTCACTGCAGGCTTGGAGGGCCAAAGGGCCTGTTCCTGTGATGTAACCTTCTTTGTGCTTTGTTCTATGTTCAATGGGAAAATGTCTAGCCACATTCTGGCATCCCAGATTCCTCTCCCTCCTGTACACTTAACATTGTTTCCTATGTTGCAGGAAGAGATCCAGCCAAGCCTGGGCCATCTGGACTCGAGGCCCCTATTGCAGTTCCTGGCCATTCTGAGGCTGACAGCTCTGAAGACTCCTCAGAGGAAGCAGGTGAAGGGACCTCTGAGGGTGGCACTTTTTTGGCATCAGCTTCCACCTCACAACTCACCGTCCCAGGTATTCTCACATTGATTGGTCCAGTTAGTGGTGAGACATCTGGGTCACTTTCTGGTGAACACGACACATCTGATAATGTACATTGGGCGAAGGGAACGTCCGAGGCCTCTGGCACACAGGGGCCTGCTGGAGGCGAGGACTCAGCTGGCCCCAGGCTACATGCTGGGCCTCTGAGATCACTTCTCCCTCAGCTGCTGGAGTTGCAGCAACAGGGCCAGGGAATGCAGGAGGGGCTGACGGCCACACTGGACCGACTGTGGGGCCATTGGGAGGAGTCCCAAAGCTTTCAGGCAGACCAGCCTGTCTTGCGTGGTTCCCATGCCAACACTGCAAGGGTGGTGTCCACGATGGAAAGCCTGGGGCAGGGAATCCTCACCGTGAGTGGCAGGCTCCAAGCAATGGCTGAGTCACAGCAGGCCACAGCTGAGGGACTCAACAGGATTCTTGAGGTTCTGCGATCCATGGCTGAGAGGCTTGAGAGCTTGCAGGAGACCCAGTGGGACAGCGTTGAGTCACAGCGGGCTACGGCAGCAGCCCTTGAGAATGTGGCCCAGTCACAGAAGGCCATGGCTGAGGGGCTGCAAAGGCATGGCCCAGTTTCAGAGGGCACTTGCTGCGGCCATTGACAGGTGGCCCCGACTTAGGTGGCCATCACAGAGGACTCAACCACCATGGGTAGGATGCAGGCGGCCCTCCAGGACTGGCAGGGCCAGATGACGCCGGAGCTTCTGGGGCTCACTGCAGAAGCACCACCATCCCATGGAGTGACCCAGGGGCCCATAGCAACCTCAAGGGAAGAGGAAGGGCTCGAGTCCATGCCGGGGCCTTGCAGCCAGGAGACTGTGGCTGTGGCTGCACCTTCTGACTCCCCCCTTCCTGACACCGGGGCATCTCAGGGGCAGCGGGATAAAGAGGGTGTCATGGATACGTCCCAAACACCAGGAAGCCGGCCAGGGCCCTCAAGGTCCAGGCTCTCCAGAGGACGCCCGCCACGCGCATCACAGGCAACGGGGTGAGGTCGGCAGGTGGCCCCCTCCATCCCCGATGTACATTCTGGGGAGTCACTGAGACGCAGTGTGAGGCAGCGTGAGGTGAGGAAGTTGTAGTTGCTCTGGGATGGCACGGGGGGGGATGGGCTGCACTCATTAGAAAGATATTTAAGGAGTGGAATCCCTTTCTATTGACGAATCTTCATGGAATCCTGACCGGGGCCTTGAGGGCGATGTGGGTACAGTCTATAGCTCCCTGCACATTATGTATCCCCACAATGGCTGCAAACCCTGCAGCCCGGGCTTCCTGCTGGGCCTGGTCCAGGTGAAATTTGACATACTGGCCAGCCCAGACATACAGGCATCGTGACCACCATCACTATCGTGACAGATGTGGACAGCTGACTGTGAAATGCCACATACATCTCCGCTGGGGTCTGGAAGGAGCCAGTGGCATAAAGGTTCAAAGCTGCCGTCAATTTGACAGCCACAGAGAGTGGCACTGTGCCCCTCCTGCCCCGAGGTGCCAGGTCCTGCAACAAGTGGCACAGGTGTTGCACTGTCTCCTTTCGGAGCCGGAGACGGAGCCATCGGCAGCACATTTGTTCAAACGACACTCGTGTGTGGAACTTCCAGGGTCGCCGCTCCCTCCTTCGACAGCCCCCCCGCCCCCACCCCCCCCCCCCCCCCCCCCCCCCGCCCCCCCCAGACAAATGGCAGCCACTTCCTGCCTCCGGTGGCCATCTCCCTCTCCTCCTGCGGGTGGTAAGGCCCAGGCCTCCAATGCTGCAATTCATCCTCCTGCTCCTCCTCCTCAGCTCCAGCAGCAACCAAAAGAACAGCAAGATCTATCGGTTGTATCGCAAAAGCAATCTCGTCAATCAGAAGGGTGGGCGTTTTGGAGAACGGGAGAAACACATGGAGATGTTAAGGAATGCTGCTTGCCCCTTGCCCAGCAATACACTGCCCATCCCGCACCCCCACATCCCCCAGCAACACAGCGCCCCCCGACATCCCCCAGCAACACAGCCCCCCCACATCCCCAGCAACACAGCCCCCCCGACATCCCCCAGCAACACAGCCCCCCCCACATCCCCCAGCAACACAGCCCCCCCCACATCCCCAGCAACACAGCCCCCCCCACATCCCCAAGCAACACGGCCCCCCCCACATCCCCCAGCAACACAGCCCCCCCCACATCCCCCAGCAACACAGCCCCCCCACATCCCCCAGCAACACAGCCCCCCCCACATCCCCCAGCAACACAGCCCCCCCGACATCCCCCAGCAACACAGCCCCCCTCACATCCCCCAACAACACAGCCCTCCCCACATCCCCCAGCAACACAGCCCCCCCACATCCCCAGCAACACAGCCCCCCCACATCCCCCAGCAACACAGCCCCCCCCACATCCCCCAGCAACACAGCCCCCCTCACATCCCCCAGCAACACTGCCCCCCTCACATCCCCCAGCAACACAGCCCCCCCGACATCCCCCAGCAAGACAGCCCCCCCGACATTCCCCAGCAACACAGCACCCCTCACATCCCCCAGCAACACAGCACCCCCCACATCCCCCAGCAACACAGCACCCCCCACATCCCCCAGCAACACAGCCCCCCTCACATCCCCAGCAACACAGCCCCCCCGACATCCCCCAGCAACACAGCCCCCCCCACATCCCCCAGCAACACAGCCCCCCCCTCACATCCCCCAGCAACACAGCCCCCCCACATCCCCCAGCAACACAGCCCCCCTCACATCCCCAGCAACACAGCCCCCCTCATC
This sequence comes from Mustelus asterias, assembly GCF_964213995.1. NCBI lineage: Eukaryota > Metazoa > Chordata > Chondrichthyes > Carcharhiniformes > Triakidae > Mustelus > Mustelus asterias. Next base: position 10,841,530 of record NC_135805.1, read on the forward strand.
CCCCAGCAACACAGCCCCCTGACATTCCCCAGCAACACTGCCCCCCTCACATCCCCCAGCAACACAGCCCCCCCCCACATCCCCCAGCAACACAGCTCCCCCCCACAACCCCCAGCAACACAGCCCCCCCCACATCTCCCAGCAACACAGCCCCCCCCCACATCCCCCAGCAACACAGCCCCCCCCCCACATCCCCCAGCAACACAGCCCCCCTCATCCCCCAGCAACACAGCCCCCCTCACATCCCCCAGCAACACAGCACCCCCCACATCCCCCAGCAACAGAGCCCCCCACATCCCCCAGCAACACAGCCCCCCCCACATCCCCCAGCAACACAGCCCCCCCCACATCCCCCAGCAACACAGCCCCCCCGACATCCCCCAGCAAAACAGCCCCCCCACATCCCCCAGCAACACAGCTCCCCCGACATCCCCCAGCAACACAGCCCCCCTCACATCCCCCAGCAACACAGCCCCCCCCACATCCCCCAGCAACACAGCCCCCCCGACATCCCCCAGCAACACAGCCCCCCCACATCCCCCAGCAACACAGCCCCCCCGACATCCCCCAGCAACACAGCCCCCCCCACATCCCACAGCAACACAGCCCCCCACATCCCCCAGCAACACAGCCCCCCTCATCCCCCAGCAACACAGCCCCCTGACATCCCCCAGCAACACAACCCCCCCGACATCCCCCGGCAACACAGCCCCCCCCCACATCCCCCAGCAACACAGCCCCCCCACATCCCCCAGCAACACAGCCCCCTGACATCCCCCAGCAACACAGCCCCCCTCATCCCTCAGCAACACAGCCCCCCCCCACATCCCCAGCAACACAGCCCCCCCCACATCCCCCAGCAACACAGCCCCCCCCACATCCCCCAGCAACACAGCCCCCCCCACATCCCCCAGCAACACAGCCCCTGACATCCCCCAGCAATACAGCCCCCTGACATCCCCCAGCAACACAGCCCCCCTCACATCCCCCAGCAACACAGCTCCCCCCCACAACCCCCAGCAACACAGCCCCCCCCACATCCCCCAGCAACACAGCCCCCCCCCCACATCCCCCAGCAAAACAGCCCCCCTCATCCGCCAGCAACACAGCCCCCCCCACATCCCCAGCAACACAGTCCCCCCCCACATCCCCCAGCAACACAGCCCCCCTCATCCCCCAGCAACACAGTCCCCCCACGTCCCCCAGCAACACAGCCCCCCCACATCCCCCAGCAACACAGCCCCCCGACATCCCCGAGCAACACAGCCCCCCCCACATCCCCCAGCAACACAGCACCCCCGACATCCCCCAGCAACACAGCCCCCCCACATCCCCCAGCAACACAGCCCCCCCGACATCCCCCAGCAACACATCCCCCTGACATCCCCCAGCAACACAGCCCCCCCGACATCCCCCAGCAACACAGCCCCCTGACATCCCCCAGCAACACAGCCCCCCCGACATCCCCCCAGCAACACAGCCCCCCTCACATCCCCCAGCAACACAGCCCCCCCCACATCCCCCAGCAACACAGCCCCCTGACATCCCCCAGCAACAAAGCCCCCTGACATCCCCCAGCAACACAGCCCCCCCGACATCCCCCAGCAACACAGCCCCCTGACATCCCCCAGCAACACAGCCCCCCCCACATCCCCCAGCAACACAGCACCCCCCCACATCCCCCAGCAACACAGCCCCCCACATCCCCCAGCAACACAGCCCCCCCACATCCCCCAGCAACACAGCCCCCCTCACATCCCCCAGCAACACAGCACCCCCCACATCCCCCAGCAACACAGCCCCCCCCACATCCCCCAGCAACACAGCCCCCCCGGCATCCCCCAGCAACACAGCCCCCCCCCACATCCCGCAGCAACACAGCCCCCCGACATCCCCCAGCAACACATCCCCCTGACATCCCCCAGCAACACAGCCCCCCCGACATCCCCCAGCAACACAGCCCCCTGACATCCCCCAGCAACACAGCCCCCCCGACATCCCCCAGCAACACAGCCCCCCTCACATCCCCCAGCAACACAGCCCCCCCCACATCCCCCAGCAACACAGCCCCCTGACATCCCCCAGCAACAAAGCCCCCCCCACATCCCCCAGCAACACAGCCCCCCCCACATCCCCCAGCAACACAGCCCCCCCGACATCCCCCAGCAACACAGCCCCCGACATCCCCCAGCAACACAGCCCCCTGACATCCCCCAGCAACACAGCCCCCCCCACATCCCCCAGCAACACAGCACCCCCCCCACATCCCCCAGCAACACAGCCCCCCCACATCCCCCAGCAACACAGCCCCCCCCACATCCCCCAGCAACACAGCCCCCCTCACATCCCCCAGCAACACAGCACCCCCCACATCCCCCAGCAACACAGCCCCCCCCCCACATCCCCCAGCAACACAGCCCCCCCGGCATCCCCCAGCAACACAGCCCCCCCCCACATCCCACAGCAACACAGCCCCCCCGACATCCCCCAGCAACACAGCCCCCCTCACATCCCCCAGCAACACAGCCCCCCCCACATCCCCCAGCAACACAGCCCCCCCCACATCCCCCAGCAACACAGCCCCCCCGACATCCCCCAGCAACACAGCCCCCCCCACATCCCACAGCAACACAGCCCCCCCCACATCCCCCAGCAACACAGCCCCCCCCACATCCCCCAGCAACACAGCCCCCTGACATCCCCCAGCAACACAGCCCCCCTCATCCCTCAGCAACACAGCCCCCCCCCACATCCCCCAGCAACACAGCCCCCCCCCACATCCCCCAGCAACACAGCCCCCCCCCACATCCCCCAGCAACACAGCCCCCCCCACATCCCCCAGCAACACAGCCCCTGACATCCCCCAGCAATACAGCCCCCTGACATCCCCCAGCAACACAGCCCCCCCCACATCCCCCAGCAACACAGCCCCCCCCCACATCCCCCAGCAACACAGCCCCCCTCATCCGCCAGCAACACAGCCCCCCCCCCACATCCCCAGCAACACAGTCCCCCCCACATCCCCCAGCAACACAGCCCCCCTCATCCCACAGCAACACAGTCCCCCCCACATCCCCCAGCAACACAGCCCCCCCACATCCCCCAGCAACACAGCCCCCCCGACATCCCCGAGCAACACAGCGCCCCCCACATCCCCCAGCAACACAGCCCCCCCCACATCCCCCAGCAACACAGCCCCCCCGACATCCCCCAGCAACACATCCCCCTGACATCCCCCAGCAACACAGCCCCCCCGACATCCCCCAGCAACACAGCCCCCTGACATCCCCCAGCAACACAGCCCCCTGACATCCCCCAGCAACACAGCCCCCCCGACATCCCCCAGCAACACAGCCCCCCTCACATCCCCCAGCAACACAGCCCCCCCCACATCCCCCAGCAACACAGCCCCCTGACATCCCCCAGCAACAAAGCCCCCTGACATCCCCCAGCAACACAGCCCCCCCCACATCCTCCAGCAACACAGCACCCCCCCCACATCCCCCAGCAACACAGCCCCCCCACATCCCCCAGCAACACAGCCCCCCCCACATCCCCCAGCAACACAGCCCCCCTCACATCCCCCAGCAACACAGCACCCCCCACATCCCCCAGCAACACAGCCCCCCCCCCACATCCCCCAGCAACACAGCCCCCCCGGCATCCCCCAGCAACACAGCCCCCCCCACATCCCGCAGCAACACAGCCCCCCCGACATCCCCCAGCAACACAGCCCCCCTCACATCCCCCAGCAACACAGCCCCCCCCCACATCCCCCAGCAACACAGCCCCCCCGACATCCCCCAGCAACACAGCCCCCCCCACATCCCCCAGCAACACAGCCCCCCTCACATCCCCCAGCAACACAGCACCCCCCACATCCCCCAGCAACACAGCCCCCCCCACATCCCCCAGCAACACAGCCCCCCCCCACATCCCCCAGCAACACAGCCCCCCCCCACATCCCCCAGCGACACAGCCCCCCCGACATCCCCCAGCAACACAGCCCCCCCCCACATCCCCCAGCAACACAGCCCCCCTCCCACATCCCCCAGCAACACAGCCCCCCCGACATCCCCCAGCAACACAGCCCCCCCCACATCGCCCAGCAACACAGCCGCCCCCACATCCCCCAGCAACACAGCCCCCCCCACACCCCCCAGCAACACAGCCCCCCCGACATCCCCCAGCAACACAGCCCCCCCCACATCCCCCAGCAACACAGCACCCCCCACATCCCCCAGCAACACAGCCGCCCCCACATCCCCCAGCAACACAGCCCCCCCCACACCCCCAAGCAACACAGCCCCCCCCACATCCCCCAGCAACACAGCCCCCCCCACATCCCCCAGCAACACAGCCCCCCCGACATCCCCCAGCAACACAGCCCCCCCCACATCCCCCAGCAACACAGCCCCCCCCACATCCCCCAGCAACACAGCCCCCCCCCACATCCCCCAGCAACACAGCCCCCCCCCACATCCCCCAGCAACACAGCCCCCCCGACATCCCCCAGCAACACAGCCCCCCCCCACATCCCCCAGCAATACAGCCGCCCCCACATCCCCCAGCAACACAGCCCCCCCCACACCCCCCAGCAACACAGCCCCCCCCACATCCCCCAGCAACACAGCCCCCCCCCCACATCCCCCCGCAACACAGCCCCCCCCACATCCCCCAGCAACACAGCCACCCCCACACCCCCAAGCAACACAGCCCCCCCCACATCCCCCAGCAACACAGCCCCCCCGACATCCCCCAGCAACACAGCCCCCCCCACATCCCCCAGCAACACAGCCCCCCCCACATCCCCCAGCAACACAGCCCCCCTCACATCCCCCAGCAACACAGCACCCCCCACATCCCCCAGCAACACAGCCCCCCCCACATCCCCCAGCAACACAGCCCCCCCGACATCCCCCAGCAACACAGCCCCCCCCACATCCCCCAGCAACACAGCCCCCCCGACATCCCCCAGCAACACAGCCCCCCCCACATCCCCCAGCAACACAGCCCCCCCCACATCCCCCAGCAACACAGCCCCCCCCACATCCCCCAGCAACACAGCCCCCCCCACATCCCCCAGCAACACAGCCCCCCCCACATCCCCCAGCAACACAGCCCCCCCCACATCCCCCAGCAACACAGCCCCCCCCACATCCCCCAGCAACACAGCCCCCCCCACATCCCCCAGCAACACAGCCCCCCCCACATCCCCCAGCAACACAGCCCCCCCGACATCCCCCAGCAACACAGCCCCCCCGACATCCCCCAGCAACACAACCCCCCCCGACATCCCCCAGCAACACAGCCCCCCCCACATCCCCCAGCAACACAGCCCCCCCGACATCCCCCAGCAACACAGCCCCCCCCACATCCCCCAGCAACACAGCCCCCCCCACATCCCCCAGCAATACAGCCCCCCCGACATCCCCCAGCAAGACAGCCCCCCCCACATCCCCCAGCAACACAGCCCCCCTCACATCCCCCAGCAACACAGCTCCCCCCACATCCCCCAGCAACACAGCCCCCCCCACATCCCCCAGCAACACAGCCCCCCCCACATCCCCCAGCAACACAGCCCCCCCGACATCCCCCAGCAACACAGCCCCCCCCACATCCCCCAGCAACACAGCCCACCCCACATCCCCCAGCAACACAGCCCCCCCCACATCCCCCAGCAACACAGCCCCCCCGACATCCCCCAGCAACACAGCCCCCCCCACATCCCCCAGCAACACAGCTCCCCCCACATCCCCCAGCAACACAGCCCCCCCGACATCCCCCAGCAACACAGCCCCCCCCACATCCCCCAGCAACACAGCCCCCCCGACATCCCCCAGCAACACAGCCCCCCCCACATCCCCCAGCAACACAGCCCCCCCCCACATCCCCCAGCAACACAGCCCCCCCGACATCCCCCAGCAACACAGCCCCCCCCCACATCCCCCAGCAACACAGCCCCCCCGACATCCCCCAGCAACACAGCCCCCCCCACATCCCCCAGCAACACAGTCCCCCCCACATCCCCCAGCAACACAGCCCCCCCCACATCCCCCAGCAACACAGCCCCCCCCCGACATCCCCCAGCAACACAGTCCCCCCACATCCCCAGCAACACAGTCCCCCCCACATCCCCCAGCAACACAGCCCCCCTCATCCCCCACATACAGACCCCTATTCCCCCACCCACAGCCCCCGCATCCATCACCCACAAACCCCCATCCCCCACCCACAGCCCCACCCACAGTCCCTCCAGCAACACAGCTCCCCCATCCCCCACCCACAGCCCCCCGTTTCCCCATCCGCCACCCACAGCCCCCTGCCCCCCCCATTCTCCACTTACAGCCCACCCATCCCCCTCCCCCAGCCTGCCATCTGCCACCCACAGCCCCCTGCCCCCCCATTCCCCACTCACAGCCCACCCATCCCCCACCCGCAGCCCCCCATCTCCCACCCACAGGCTCCCCAGCAACACAGCCCCCCCTATCCCTCACCCAGTAACACACATCCCGATCTTATTCAGTAGTAGATTTTACACATATATAAAGAGCAAGAGGGTAGCCAGGGAGAGGGTTGGCCCACTCAAGGACAAGGGAGGGAATCGATGCGTGGAGCCAGAGGAAATGGGTGAGGTATTAAATGAGTACTTTGTGTCAGTATTCACCAAACAGAAGGACTTGATGAACTGGATGATGAGTCTGGGAAAAGATGTGCAGATAGTTTGAGTCATGTTGAGATCAAAAAGGAGGAGGTACTGGGGTTCTTGAGAAACATTAAGGTAAACAAGTCCTCAGGGCCTGATGGGATATACCCCAGAATACTGAGAGAGGCAAGGGAGGACATTGTTGGGGCCTTGAGAGAAATCTTTGTATCCTCACTGGCTACAAGGGAGGTCATGATGTGGAGATGCCGACGTTGGACTGGGGTAAATACAGTCAGAGTTTTAACAACACCAGGTTAAAGTCCAACACGTTTATTTGGTAACAAATGCCATTAGCTTTCGGACCACTGCTCCTTCGTCAGATAGAGTGGATATCTGCTCTCAACCAGGGCACAGAGACACAAAATCAAGTTACAGAATACTGATTAGAACGAAAATCTCTACAGCCAACCAGGTCTTAAAGATACAGACAATGTGAGTGGAGGGAACATTAAGCACAGGTTAAAGAGATGTGTATTGTCTGCAGACAGGACAGCCAGTGAGATTCTGCAAATCCAGGAGGCAAGCTGTGGGGGTTACTGAATCTCACTGGCTGTCCTGTCTGGAGACAATACACATCTCTTTAACCTGTGTGATGGGGGAGGGGTGTGAGCAGGGGAATGATGAGAAGATGAGAAGGGGGATTTAATAATAGGAAACGAGGAAATGGCCGAGGTCTTAAATCATAGAAACCCTACAGTACAGAAAGACGCCATTCGGCCCATCGAGTCGACACCGACCACAATCCCACCCAGGCCCTACCCCCATATCCCTACATATTTACCCACTAATCCCTCTAACCTACACATCTCAGGACACCAAGGGCAATTTTCAGCATGGCCAGTCAACCTAACCCGCACATCTTTGGACTGTGGGAGGAAACCGGAGCACCCGGAGGAAACCCACGCAGACACGAGGAGAATGTGCAAACTCCACACAGTGACTCAAGCCGGGAATCGAACCCAGGTCCCTGGAGCTGTGAAGCAGCAGTGCTAACCACTGTGCTACCGTGCCGCCCAACAAACAAGTTTTTTGTGTCGGTCTTCACAGTGGAGGACACAAATAGCTTACCAATAATTGACGGTCATGGGACTGTAAGGGGTGAGGACCTTAAAACGATCACTATTACTAAAGAGGTAGTGCTGGGTAGGCTCATGGGACTAAAGGTAGACAAGTCCCCTGGTCCAGATGGAATGCATCCCAGGGTACTAAAAGAAACGGCAGAAGAAATAGCAAATGCATTAGTTGTAATTTATCAAAATTCACTGGACTCTGGGGAGCTGCCAGCTGATTGGAAAACAGCTAATGTAACGCCACTGTTTAAAAAAGGAGGTAGACAAAAGGCAGGTAACTACAGGCCGGTTAGCTTAACATCCGTAGTTGGGAAAATGCTGGAATCTATCATTAAGGAAGAAATAGCAGGACATCTGGAAAAGAATGGTTCAATCAAGCAGACGCAGCATGGATTCAGGAAGGGAAAGTCATGTTTGACTAATTTACTGGAATTCTTTGAGGATACAACAAGTGCGGTTGACAGAGGGGAACCGGTGGATGTGGTGTATTTAGATTTCCAGAAGGCATTTGATAAGGTGCCTCACAAAAGGTTGCTGCATAAGATAAAGATACACGGAGATGGGGGTAAAGTGTTAGCGTGGATTGAGGATTGGCTATCTAACAGAAAGCAGAGAGTTGGAATAAATGGGTGCTTTTCCGGTTGGCAATCAGTGACTTGTGGCGTGTCACAGGGATCGGTGCTGGGGCCACAACTATTTACCATATACATAGACGATCAGGAGGAAGGGACCGAGTGTAGGGTAACAAAGTTTGCGGATGACACAAAGATGAGTGGGAAAGCAAATTGCCTGGAGGACACAAAGTCTGCAGAGAGATTTGGATAGGCTAAGTGAGTGGGCAAGGATCTGGCAGATGGAGTATAACATTGGGAAATGTGAGGTTATCCACTTTGGAAGGAATAATAGTAAAATGGACTATTATTTAAACGGTGAAAAATTACAACATGCGACTGTGCAGAGGGACCTGGGGGTCCTTGTGCATGAATCACAAAAACTCAGTTTGCAGGTGCAGCAGGTGATCAAGAAGGCAAATGGAATGTTGGCCTTTATTGCGAAGGGGATGGAGTATAAAAGCAGGGAGGTCATGCTGCAACTGTACAGGGTACTGGTGAGGCCGCAACTAGAGTACTGTGTACAATTTTGGTCCCCTTATTTAAGAAAGGATATATTAGCCTTGGAGGGGGTACAGAGAAGGTTCACCAGGTTGATTCCGGAGATGAGGGGGTTAGTTTATGAGGAGAGATTGAGTAGACTGGGCCTGTATTCATTGAAGTTTAGAAGGTTGAGGGGAGATCTTATAGAGACATATAAGATAATGAAGGGGCTAGACAGGGTAGAAGCAGCGAGGTTATTTCCACTTACAATGGAAACAAGGACTAGGGGGCATAGCCTCAAAATACGGGGGAGTCGATTTAGAACAGAGTTGAGGAGGAACTTCTTCTCCCAGAGGGTAGTGAATCTTTGGAATTCTCTGCCCAATGAAGCAGTAGAGGCTACCTCGTTAAATGTGTTTAAGTCACAGATAGATTTTTAACCATTAAGGGAATTAAGGATTATGGGGAGCGGGCGGGTAAGTGGAACTGAACCCACTATCAGATCAGCCATGATCTTATTGAATGGCGGAGCAGGCTTGAGGGGCCAGATGGCCTACTCCTGCTCCTATTTCTTATGTTCTTATGAATGGTGCTGGGGGAGGGATATGAGAAGGGAAATGGTGATGGGCGATGGGTATGAGCAGGGGAATGGTGATGGAGGGGTATGAGCAGGGGAATGGTGATGGAGGGGTATGAGCAGGGGAATGGTGATGGGGGATTTGAGCAGGGGAATGGTGATGGGGGGGGGCGTATGAGCAGGGGAATGGTGATGGGGGACGGGTTATGAGCAGGGGAATGGTGATGGAGGGGGTATGAGCAGGGGAATGGTGATGGGGGGGGTATAAGCAGGGGAATGGTGATGGGGGATGGGCATGGGCAGGGGAATGGTGATGGGGGACGGGTTATGAGCAGGGGAATGGTGATGGGGGGTATAAGCAGGGGAATGGTGATGGGGGATGGGCATGGGCAGGGGAATGGTGATGGGGGGGTATGAGCAGGGGAATGGTGATGGGCGATGGGTATGAGCAGGGGAATGGTGATGGAGGGGTATGAGCAGGGGAATGGTGATGGGGGATTTGAGCAGGGGAATGGTGATGGGGGGGTATGAGCAGGGGAATGGTGATGGGGGGGTATGAGCAGGGGAATGGTGATGGAGGGGGTATGAGCAGTGGAAAGGTGATGGGGGATTTGAGCAGGGGAATGGTGATGGGGGGGTATGAGCAGGGGAATGGTGATGGGGGATTTGAGCAGGGGAATGGTGATGGGGGATTTGAGCAGGGGAATGGTAATGGGGGGGGGTATGAGCAGGGGAATGGTGATGGGGGAGGGGTATGAGCAGAGGAATGGTGATGGGGGGTATGAGCAGGGGAATGGTGATGGGGGGTATGAGCAGGGGAATGGTAATGGGGGGGTATGAGCAGGGGAATGGTGATGGGGGGGTATGAGCAGGGGAATGGTGATGGAGGGGTATGAGCAGGGGAATGGTGATGGGGAGGGGTATGAGCAGGGGAATGGTGATGGGGGGGTATGAGCAGGGGAATGGTGATGGAGGGGTATGAGCAGGGGAATGGTGATGGAGGGGTATGAGCAGGGGAATGGTGATGGAGGGGTATGAGCAGGGGAATGGTGATGGGGGAGGGGTTATGAGCAGGGGAATGGTGATGGGGGAGGGGTATGAGCAGGGGAATGGTGATGGAGGGGGTATGAGCCGGGGGAATGGTGATGGGGGACGGGTTATGAGCAGGGGAATGGTGATGGGGGATGGGCATGGGCAGGGGAATGGTGATGGGGGACGGGTTATGAGCAGGGGAATGGTGATGGGGGGTATGAGCAGGGGAATGGTGATGGGGGGGTATGAGCAGGGGAATGGTGATGGGGGACGGGTTATGAGCAGGGGAATGGTGATGGGGGGCGGGTTGTGAGCAGGGGAATGGTGATGGGGGGCGGGTTATGAGCAGGGGAATGGTGATGGGGGGGTATGAGCAGGGGAATGGTGATGGGGGACGGGTTATGAGCAGGGGAATGGTGATGGGGGGTATGAGCAGGGGAATGGTGATGGGGACGGGTTATGAGCAGGGGAATGGTGATGGGGGACGGGTTATGAGCAGGGGAATGGTGATGGGGGACGGGTTATGAGCAGGGGAATGGTGATGGGGGGCGGGTTATGAGCAGGGGAATGGTGATGGGGGGTGGGTTATGAGCAGGGGAATGGTGATGGGGGGCGGGTTATGAGCAGGGGAATGGTGATGGAGGGGTATGAGCAGGGGAATGGTGATGGAGGGGTATGAGCAGGGGAATGGTGATGGAGGGGTATGAGCAGGGGAATGGTGATGGGGGAGGGGTTATGAGCAGGGGAATGGTGATGGGGGAGGGGTATGAGCAGGGGAATGGTGATGGAGGGGGTATGAGCCGGGGGAATGGTGATGGGGGACGGGTTATGAGCAGGGGAATGGTGATGGGGGATGGGCATGGGCAGGGGAATGGTGATGGGGGACGGGTTATGAGCAGGGGAATGGTGATGGGGGGTATGAGCAGGGGAATGGTGATGGGGGGGTATGAGCAGGGGAATGGTGATGGGGGACGGGTTATGAGCAGGGGAATGGTGATGGGGGGCGGGTTATGAGCAGGGGAATGGTGATGGAGGGGTATGAGCAGGGGAATGGTGATGGAGGGGTATGAGCAGGGGAATGGTGATGGAGGGGTATGAGCAGGGGAATGGTGATGGGGGAGGGGTTATGAGCAGGGGAATGGTGATGGGGGAGGGGTATGAGCAGGGGAATGGTGATGGAGGGGGTATGAGCCGGGGGATGGTAATGGGGGGGGGGGTCTCAGCAGGGGAATGGTGATGGGGGATGGGCATGGGCAGGGGAATGGTGATGGGGGACGGGTTATGAGCAGGGGAATGGTGATGGGGGGTATGAGCAGGGGAATGGTGATGGGGGGGTATGAGCAGGGGAATGGTGATGGGGGACGGGTTATGAGCAGGGGAATGGTGATGGGGGGCGGGTTATGAGCAGGGGAATGGTGATGGGGGGCGGGTTATGAGCAGGGGAATGGTGATGGGGGGGTATGAGCAGGGGAATGGTGATGGGGGACGGGTTATGAGCAGGGGAATGGTGATGGGGGGGTATGAGCAGGGGAATGGTGATGGGGGAGGGGTTATGAGCAGGGGAATGGTGATGGGGGATTTGAGTAGGGGAATGGTGATGGGGGGGTATGAGCAGGGGAATGGTGATGGGGGACGGGTTATGAGCAGGGGAATGGTGATGGGGGACGGGTTATGAGCAGGGGAATGGTGATGGGGGACGGGTTATGAGCAGGGGAATGGTGATGGGGGGCGGGTTATGAGCAGGGGAATGGTGATGGGGGGCGGGTTATGAGCAGGGGAATGGTGATGGGGGGCGGGTTATGAGCAGGGGAATGGTGATGGGGGGGTATGAGCAGGGGAATGGTGATGGGGGATTTGAGTAGGGGAATGGTGATGGGGGGGTATGAGCAGGGGAATGGTGATGGGGGAGGGGTTATGAGCAGGGGAATGGTGATGGGGGACGGGTTATGAGCAGGGGAATGGTGATGGGGGACGGGTTATGAGCAGGGGAATGGTGATGGGGGATGGGCATGAGCAGGGGAATGGTGATGGGGGATGGGCATGGGCAGGGGAATGGTGATGGGGGACGGGTTATGAGCAGGGGAATGGTGATGGGGGACGGGTTATGAGCAGGGGAATGGTGATGGGGGACGGGTTATGAGCAGGGGAATGGTGATGGGGACGGGTTATGAGCAGGGGAATGGTGATGGGGGACGGGTTATGAGCAGGGGAATGGTGATGGGGGATGGGTTATGAGCAGGGGAATGGTGATGGGGGGGTATGAGCAGGGGAATGGTGATGGGTGGGTATGAGCAGGGGAATGGTGATGGGGGGATATGAGCAGGGGAATGGTGATGGGGGATGGGCATGGGCAGGGGAATGGTGATGGGGACGTGTTATGAGCAGGGGAATGGTGATGGGGCACGGGTTATGAGCCGGAGAATGGTGATGGGCGATGGGTATGAGCAGGGGAATGGTGATGGGGGATTTGAGCAGGGGAATGGTGATGGGGGTTATGAGCAGGGGAATGGTGATGGGGAGGGGTATGAGCAGGGGAATGGTGATGGGGGGGTATGAGCAGGGGAATGGTGATGGGGGGGATATGAGCAGGGGAATGGTGATGGGTGGGTATGAGCAGGGGAATGGTGATGGGGGATATGAGCAGGGGAATGGTGATGGGGGATGGGTATGAGCAGGGGAATGGTGATGGGGGGGTATGAGCAGGGGAATGGTGATGGGGGGATATGAGCAGGGGAATGGTGATGGGTGGGTATGAGCAGGGGAATGGTGATGGGGGATGGGTATGAGCAGGGGAATGGTGATGGGGGGGTATGAGCAGGGGAATGGTGATGGGTGGGTATGAGCAGGGGAATGGTGATGGGTGGGTATGAGCAGGGGAATGGTGATGGGGGGGGGGGTATGAGCAGGGGAATGGTGATGGGTGGGTATGAGCAGGGGAATGGTGATGGGGGGATATGAGCAGGGGAATGGTGATGGGGTATTTGAGCAGGAGAATGGTGATGGGTGGGTATGAGCAGGGCAATGGTAATGGGGGATTTGAGCAGGGGAATGGTGATGGGGTAGGATTATAAGCAGGGGAATGGTGATGGGGGATGGGCATGGGCAGGGGAATGGTGATGGGGACGGGTTATGAGCAGGGTAATGGTGATGGGGGACAGGTTATGAGCAGGGGAATGGTGATGAGGGACGGGTTATGAGCAGGGGAATGGTGATGGGGGACGGGTTATGAGCAGGGGAATGATGATGGGGGGCGGGTTATGAGCAGGGGAATCTTGATGGGGGACGGGGTATAAGCAGGGGAATGGTGATGGGGAGGGGTATAAGCAGGGGAATGGTGATGGGGGGCGGGTTATGAGCAGGGGAATGGTGATGGGGACGGGTTATGAGCAGGGGAATGGTGATGGGGGGCGGGTTATGAGCAGGGGAATGGTGATGGGGGACGGGTTATGAGCAGGGGAATGATGATGGGGGGATATGAGCAGGGGAATGGTGATGGGGGGCGGGTTATGAGCAGGGGAATGGTGATGGGGGACGGGGTATAAGCAGGGGAATGGTGATGGGGAGGGGTATAAGCAGGGGAATGGTGATGGGGGGCGGGTTATGAGCAGGGGAATGGTGATGGGGACGGGTTATGAGCAGGGGAATGGTGATGGGGGACGGGTTATGAGCAGGGGAATGGTGATGGGGTTGTGAGCAGGGGAATGGTGATGGGGGGATATGAGCAGGGAAATGGTGATGGAGGGGTTTGAGCTGGGGAATGGTGACGGAGATAGGTTATGAACAGTATGAGTTGTTGGGGAACAATCCAACTTGTTGCAGGTTTTATTGGGAGAAAGCAGTGTCTGATTTTGTTGAAATTGGGCAGAATTGACGGTGAAGGTTATCGTAATGTACAAAATACTGGCAAGCAGGGTAGGTAAATAGACAGATTGGAATTAAACAGGTTTAAACGGAGATCATATGAGCTGCCAGTATCACATGGTGAGGGATAAAACCCCCTATAAGGCAGCACGGCGGCACAATGGCGGCACTACTACCTCACAGCGCCAGAGAGCTGGGTTCAATGGGTTCAATGGCTTGGGTCACTGTCTGTGCGGAGTTTGCACGTTCTCCTTGTGGGTTTCCTCCGGGTGCTCTGGCTTACACCCACAGTGCTGGTTAGGTTGATTGGGTACATTGAAGGAGAATTTATCATGGCCAAACAGGCACCGGAGTGTGGCAATGAGGGGATTTTCACAGTAACTTCATTGCAGTGTTAATGTGAGCTTACATGTGACACTAATACATAAACTTTAAAACTATTTCAGTCCCAGTGTTCACATACATACATACACGCAGCAGAAATCATTGGGTGGTGGTCAGGAGCATGAATCCTGGCCGATCTGCTTTCCTTCTAAGCACAAGCTCTGTTCTTGGTAAGTTAATTTTACAAGATCAAACAGGATATCAAGAAATCTCCCAGATTTGCTCGACTAATTTCTTTCCTAGACCTTAAAACTGCAGCACTCACCACCTTTTACATTGCTGCCTTTGTTTAGACTGTTGAAATCTATGCTGGATATTGTCATTATTAGACCGTGAATCATCTAATTTTCTGTCCTATTCTTCTCAAACCTTGCTGTCATCCTTCAATTTGTGGCTTGAGGCCCTTCACCTGGATCACGGCATCAGGATATTTCAAACTAGCAATTAAATACTCTTAAAACATAGTCACTGTTGTAATGCAGGGAAACACAGCTCCTAACAAACTGGCAAGTTTAGGGCCAGTTATAGATGGCAGAGGGAAGTTATGTGTGGAACCGGAGGAGATTGGTGAAGCATTGAACCAATATTTCTCTTCGGTGTTCACGCAAGGGGACATGAATATAGCTGAGGAGGACACTGGGTTGCAAGGGAGTAGAATAGACAGTATTACAGTTGATAAGGAGGATGTGCAGGATATTCTGGAGGGTCTGAAAATAGATAAATCCCCTGGTCCGGATGGGATTTATCCAAGGATTCTCTGGGAGGCAAGAGAAGTGATTGCAGAGCCTCTGGCTCTGATCTTCAGGTCGTCGTTGGCCTCTGGTATAGTACCAGAAGATTGGAGGTTAGCGAATGTTGTCCCATTGTTTAAGAAGGGGAACAGAGACTTCCCCGGGAATTATAGACCGGTGAGTCTCACTTCTGTTGTCGGCAAGATGTTGGAAAAAATTATAAGGGATAGGATTTATAGTTATTTGGAGAGTAATGAATTGATAGGTGATAGTCAGCATGGTTTTGTGGCAGGTAGGTCGTGCCTTACTAACCTTATTGAGTTTTTTGAGAAAGTGACCAAGGAGGTGGATGGGGGCAAGGCAGTGGACGTGGTATATATGGATTTTAGTAAGGCGTTTGATAAGGTTCACCATGGTAGGCTTCTGCAGAAAATGCAGATGTATGGGATTGGGGGTGATCTAGGAAATTGGACCAGGAATTGGCTAGCGGATAGGAAACAGAGGGTGGTGGTTGATAGTAAATATTCATCATGGAGTGCGGTTACAAGTGGTGTACCTCAGGGATCTGTTTTGGGGCCACTGCTGTTTGTAATATTTATTAATGATCTGGATGAGGGTATAGTTGGGTGGATTAGCAAATTTGCTGATGACACCAAAGTCGGTGGTGTGGTAGACAGTGAGGAAGGGTGTCGTAGTTTGCAGGAAGACTTAGACAGGTTGCAAAGTTGGGCCGAGAGGTGGCGGATGGAGTTTAATGCGGAGAAGTGTGAGGTAATTCACTTTGGTAGGAATAACAGATGTGTTGAGTATAGGGCTAACGGGAGGACTTTGAATAGTGTGGAGGAGCAGAGGGATCTAGGTGTATGTGTGCATAGATCCCTGAAAGTTGGGAATCAAGTAGATAAGGTTGTTAAGAAGGCATATGGTGTCTTGGCGTTTATTGGTAGGGGGATTGAATTTAGGAGTCGTAGCGTTATGTTGCAACTGTACACAACTCTGGTGCGGCCGCACTTGGAGTACTGTGTGCAGTTCTGGTCCCCACATTACAGGAAGGATGTGGAGGCTTTGGAGAGGGTGCAGAGGAGGTTTACCAGGATGTTGCCTGGTATGGAGGGGAGATCCTATGAGGAGAGGCTGAGGGATTTGGGATTGTTTTCGCTGGAAAGGCGGCGGCTAAGAGGGGATCTTATTGAAACATATAAGATGATTAGAGGTTTAGATAGGGTGGATAGTGATAGCCTTTTTCCTCAGATGGAGAAATCCAGCACGAGGGGGCATGGCTTTAAATTGAGGGGGGGTAGTTATAGAACCGATGTCAGGGGTAGGTTCTTTACCCAGAGGGTGGTGAGGGATTGGAATGCCCTGCCAGCATCAGTAGTAAATGCGCCTAGTTTGGGGGCGTTTAAGAGATCCGTAGATAGGTTCATGGACGAAAAGAAATTGGTTTAGGTTGGAGGGTCACAGTTTTTTTTTTAACTGGTCGGTGCAACATCGTGGGCCGAAGGGCCTGTTCTGCGCTGTAATGTTCTATGTTCTATGTTCTAACCTGCACATAGCAATTTGGTGACTGTCCGACAATAGTTCAAATAGACAGAAGCCACAGCCCAGCAGCCTTACAGCAAAATACTCTTGAGTATAAGTAAGATATAGAGTGTAACTTCCTGGCACATTTCAGTGACATTAACTTAATATGCTTAAGGATATGCCAAAAATCCATTTCCTAACAGAGTAACACTACACACATCACAGATATGAGGGGGCAAAGAGAAACTGGGGCAATGCTATGGAATGGGACAAAAAGCAATTCAGAGATTATATGAGATGGCATCATTCAAAGAAGATTGACAGAAGCAGAGAAGTTGCTCATGCTGTTATAATGAAACAGCTGTATAAGAGTTTCAGTTAACACGAACAACAAATGGGCCTCGATCTCCTAGTCAGTCACCACTCCCAGCACAGCTGGTGAAACACATTCATACAGCAGGTTGGATACTTACGTCCTGAGCAACAGGGTTTGACACACACTGACATATGTCCTACACACTGTTCCCACTGTGCGCATGCCTACTCACACACACTGTTGGATGGGTATAAGCAGAAAAGCATCTTTAAAACCATTTGTGGCACATCCATTCAGGAAGGTCTGTGGCTTTGATCTTAAACCAGAGACTCCTATTCAGTAAAGACTCAAAAAAGGCTCAGAACCGTTATTATTGGCTCTGTTGGTAGATCATGGGCCAAAACGTTTTAAAAACTGCACGAGGAAAAATACATTTATTTTGCACTTTATCACACTTCAGAAACAACCTAAAGTATTTCACCGTATTTTTGGATTACCCACCATTTGAATGGAGGGGTAGACACAGTTTCTGTTGCCCCATAACTTTATTTAAAGGAGTGCAGCACTGAGACCTGGGGCAACATTTCCCCCTCACAACATCTGGAATTCATAAAACAGCATTGCTGGGTGGTTATTGCTGTTCACACCCCAGCACCTGTGAACCTTTCACTGGGATTTAGTGAAACTAAATAGATCCCAGTTTTGGTTGGAAGGAATTAATGGATATAGCTCCATTTACACGAGAGTTATTTCCAAAACATTACCTAATGATTGCGCTAATATCTTTCTGTATTGGAAATTGGTATACAGGACACGTAACACATCTCTGTTGCTTGACTCTAACCATGTGTTCCCTGGGCATGATAGATCTTTGTGCAGAGAATCCCCAACTCTATCCTGCTGATGAAACAAGCAGCCTTGTGTCTAGAGAATAGGGAGGGCAAGGGGGAGGCTTAAAGCGCTGAAATGTACTCAGGTCCTGTGTGTGCACAACTCTTACTGTTCTGTCCTCTGGGATTAGCTCCAGAATGGCCCCTTCATTCCCATGCTTACTCTATTCCAGCAGTAGGGCCCAGATCCCCCGAGTAAATCGTCTAGTTTTTAGATAATTCCAGTTTTTGCAGTCAGATTTTGAATTATGTATCCCTATCCTACCTCTTCTCAATGACATACAGATATCACACAGAGCAATGTTTTCCAATAGGATTTCAATGTTTGACAAACTTGTGGTGACCAGGTCACCAAATTCACCTTGATACAAAATATATTAAACAAGATATTTAAATAATCTTTTGAAAATAGATTTGAAGTTTTAAACCACCAATTGAGAGCAATACACATTCTGTCAGAGACAGATCAGCTTCATACAGGTTTTGCAAGTCAACTGTTCTGTTAAGCAAGCCTGCTGTGTACACTCTCAAAGGGTGGTGACAATCTGTTAACTGAAGTGTTCTCTTACAGTGTTCCAGTTTATTTCAAACTAACAAATTTCTTCAGGAGCTAACTGTCTCTAGCAAAACTGATATCTTAGGAGATGCAGAAAGGTTAAAGAATCAACAGATGTGTGTGTCTTGGCTTTTGCACTCTGACTCTTGCCTTGTTTCTCCTCTGTTCTCTGCCATTTCAGAGCATAGCATCTGGACAATTGCTTGTAATCTCTTTCTTTATGCCAGGGAGACCATAGTGGTAATGTCAATAGATTAGAAATACAAATACAGAGCCACAGGCTGATGCCCTGGAGACATAATGTCAAATCCCACCACGGTGTGAGGAAAAATAAGTGTTCTTAATTTTTGCAATACCAATGTCATATGCTGGGAAACAAGCTTGTTTGTCAGTTGGTGCACTAGTTTAATTAAATTGAAGATAGTTGGACTGCAAAAGTCAAAACATCAATGAAGGAGGTGGGAAGGCAAATGGTTGAAATGGTAATGAACATGGCACCAGGGAAGCAGCTTGACTCGGAATTTAAATTAGGCAGATAAGAGAAGTGATTTTAAAATTGACTGTTGGAATTCAAAAGAAACATATACAATTGGGTGATTGTTCATATGTGAGGTAAAATAGTAATACAAGTTTACTTTATATAGTAGCCATAAAATGTTTTAAAATGTTTTGGATTAACTTCCAAGGGACTGTGGAAGATTAAAGCGAAAAACATATTTAAAGTGAGACTGCAGGCTGTTGAGTAATGGCTGTGAGATCTTAAATCAAGACAGTATATGCTAAAGCCAGACCTGTTAACCCCAGTTTTGCTACCGCCCTCAGAGAGGACAGCCTATGTGTGATTGCCTCCAGAGCGGCAGGGCATTGTATAATGTTACTGGAAGTTTTATAGATTAGAAAATCTATTAAAAAGGTTTTAGCTCAGTTTATTTAAGTCAATGTTTTGTAAGAAATGTTGGTAAAAGGACTTGACTGTGTAAAAATGTTCTTATGCCTTTACCATGAACGAAGAAAAGTACAGCACAGGAACAGGCCCTTTGGCCCTCCAAGCCTGTGCCAACAACTATTAACTTTTTTTCCTTTAATTTATATATTTAAATGTAATATTTAAAATAATCACAAGTGGTCTAGGTTTAATTATCTTCACTTCAGAAACCTCCTAATATACAAATTTCAAACTGCAGTGGGAGCTTGTTTCAAGCATTCCTTTGGGATTTGGGCAACTGGGCACACCAAGATTGGTGGAGTAGTGGATGAGGTGGAGGGCTGTTGTAGGCTGCAAAGAGACATAGATAGGATGCAAAGCTGGGCTGAAAAATGGCAAATGGAGTTTAACCCTGATAAATGTGAGGTGATTCATTTTGGTAGGACTAATTTAAATGTGGATTACAGGGTCAAAGGTAGGGTTCTGAAGACTGTGGAGGAACAGTGAGATCTTGGGGTCCATATCCACAGATCTCTAAAGGTTGCCACTCAAGTGGATAGAGCTGTGAAGAAGGCCTATAGTGTGTTAGCTTTTATTAACAGGGGATTGGAGTTTAAGAGCCGTGGGGTTATGCTGCAACTGTACAGGACCTTGGTGAGACCACATTTGGAATAGTGTGTGCACTATAAGAAGGATGTGGAAGCGCTGGAAAGAGTGCAGAGGAGATTTACCAGGATGCTGCCTGGTTTGGAGGGTAGGTCTTATGAGGAAAGGTTGAGGGAGCTAGGGCTGTTCTCTTTGGAGCGGAGGAGGCTGAGGGGAGACTTAATAGAGGTTTATAAAATGATGAAGGGGATAGCTAGAGTGAACGTTCAAAGACTATTTCCTCGGGTGGATGGAGCTATTACAAGGGGGCATAACTATAGGGTTCGTGGTGGGAGATATAGGAAGGATATCAGAGGTAGGTTCTTTACGCAGAGAGTGGTTGGGGTGTGGAATGGACTGCCTGCAGTGATAGTGGAGTCAGACACTTTAGGAACATTTAAGCGGTTATTGGATAGGCACATGGAGCACACCAGGATGATGGGGAGTGGGATAGCTTGATCTTGGTTTCAGATAAAGCTCAGCACAACATCGTGGGCCGAAGGGCCTGTTCTGTGCTGTACTGTTCTATGTTCTACCATCTACCGTGCGATAACAATGGCATCCGGCGGAATTTAAATTCAATTAATAAAAGCTAGTCTCAGAAATGAAACTTGTCCTAAAAACCCATCTGGTTTATTAATGCCCATAAGGAAATTTGCCGTCCTAACCTGGTCAGGCCTGATGGGAACAAATGGTAGCAACACATAAACCCCAATTACTCTTTTCAATAAATAAAGGCTGAACACATTTCGCTGCATCATCCAGCTTGCCAGAACTGCACTTTTCAACCTCACTGACAGCCAAGTAATGCTGCAGCTCACAGCTCAACCATTTTTCAAAAATTGCCAACTACCAGCTAAACAAAACCAAGTAACAATTAGCACCTCCTATCTCATGAGATTTCCCAAGAAAATTGAAAGCAATGGGGACTGATGTCCATCAAAAGACAAGCCTGCTTCCACAGTGCTTCACCAAGTGGCCCCACAGATCCAAATGCATTATGATTTCAGAGGCACCCAGCGAGAACAGGAACAGAGAAGGTAACAGACGGTGGACTATTTTTCTTGTTTCATTGGGAAAGTGACCCTTCAGCTTCAAATCCACCAAACTGACTTACACCCTGATAAACAGATGGGTGCTCCTGTTTTAACAACAACATGGTTGATTCTTTCTTGCTCAATTAGGGATGGACAACAAATAGAGCCAACAAGAAGACAGATCACACAGTACCATGTCCAATCGCTTTCAGTACTGTAACACAGATAATACAAAGGGCAACCATCAGCCTCTTTCAACTGCAGAGCACAGAAGTCACAGGACTACATCTAACCTTCCCTTGCCATACAGCTAGCATCTGGTTATGTCTAGCATCTCCACTGTGACACTGATTGCCATGAGTGATACAATACCACATATTTAGCTGTGTCAGCTGTGGTAGACTTTGTGCTCCAAGTCAGAACATTATAGGTTCAAGTCCTACCCCAGAACTTGAGTGCAAAAATCAAGGCTAATCCTCCAGTGCAGTTTTGAAGGAGTATTGAGCTGTTGTAGATGCTGTCTTTCAGCTGAGACATTAGACAGACTCCATCCACCCTCCCAGGGGAATGCAAAAGACCCTATGGCACTATTTCTAGAAGAAGCAGAAGGGTTATTCTCCCCCCAGTGTTCTGACTAATGTTTATCACCGGAACAGACCATCAGGCGATTATCATATCGCTGCTTGTGGGAGTTCATTGTGTGCAAATTGGCTGCCATGTTTCCTCCAGTGACTACATTTCACAAGTACTTCTGTGCACCATTTTGTGACAACCTATGGTTGTGAAAGATGCTATGTAAATACGAGTCTTTGTTCCTCAATAATAAAGGGATAATACTGCAGATGCCGTAAATCTGAAATAAAAACAAGCTGTTAGAAAATCTCATCAGGTCTGGCAGCATCTGTGGAGCGAGGTACAGTTAACGTTTCACATCCCTGGACTCCTCTTCAGACTTTTCCTTGTTTTCTTCCTTTTACACAGGATGATCAGCCCTGTGATATAGATATTCCCAATGGATTAATTCAGCCTCTTCTCCCCAGTACAACTGGTTAACGTCTCTAAAACAGATTATCTGATCATTATCACATTACCATTTGTGGATGCTTGCTGTTCTCAAATTGGCTGCTCACATAACATATATTTCTCTTTTTGATGCTATGTGC
Organism: Mustelus asterias; assembly: GCF_964213995.1. Taxonomy (NCBI): domain Eukaryota; kingdom Metazoa; phylum Chordata; class Chondrichthyes; order Carcharhiniformes; family Triakidae; genus Mustelus; species Mustelus asterias. The sequence continues at coordinate 10,864,041 of NC_135805.1, forward strand.
AGTGCTATGTCCAATCGCTCCTCTATAACCCATATTGCAACATGGCCATGTCCAGCACTTACCCAGTGGCGCACATATGTCTAGCCTCTCTCAGAGCTGACACACGGCCATGTCTAGTTTTTCTCCTCTCCTTGTGACTTACTGACAGTGATGCAAAACTCAAATGGTAGAAATCTATGGACAGAAATGAAATGACATACCAGAAAGTGTGAACTTTATTGACAGCAGCATGTAAAAATAACAGATATAAAACCAAACGCACAAGCCAAATATGAACTAAATATCTACGTTTTATGCAAATTAAAAAAACTAACATTTCAGCCAAAGTTTAATTTCCACACTTAATACAAAAATGAAAAACTTGATAAAAAAGTTTTTTAAAAGAATTATAAAATCAGGATCTTGCATTTCATTACAGTTTTGAAAATTGATAACAGTTCCTTCATACGCCAGGCACTTGGTTCAATACAGGTTTGCCTATATGCAATGCCAGTTTAACCACTGGCTTTCGATATAGTATTTTTGATTGTAAATATATGTTTAACGGTTAACATACATAAAATAAACTTTGTTTTTAAAGAAGGCAAATAAACAGTACCATACTGGAAAGACAAGATAATTGAGAACCTACTGAAATAAATAGACAGGTTTCTCCAGCTTCTTTCTACATTAAGCAATGTTGGTAGTGTTAGGTTGTGGTTTTCTACAGTATGTACAAGCTCCAGGCATGGAGACAACCTGAGATCATGCACCATTCGCCAGCAGGCCATGGTCCATTCAGATAGCCTGCAACTTCTCTCTGAACAGGATTAAATTTAAAAGATTGATTGTGCTTGGTCTCTTATTTTTTGAAATAAACAGTTTTAATGAAGCAAATTCATTCTACCCAGTAATCTGTTGAGAAGAGAAGCAAGCGCTGTATTCCAGATGAGCAGTTAGTGGAGTACTGTGATCATTTATTGCTCTTGGTCAATGCACAATAATCTGTAATGTCGCTCTCCACCTAACAAAGCCTCCCTGATGTATTTGGAGGTAATTATCTCAAACTCCATACTTGAGACACAAAAATCTTCCAGGAACACGTGGACAATGATAGCAGTGGGTGAAAGGCCTTGGAAACGACAATCTGTAGTGTTGAAATTAAGCCAAAAGGTCCCATGAAATTGAGATGCTCTATTCCTCAGATGAAATCATGAAAAAAACACAAAAAGTTACAATAAAACCGAGGAGACACAGCCAGCAGGCAAGCCCTGGATGGGATGCCGATCTTTCCTTGTTAAACATTGTACATGATTCTGGGAGCAGTCATTAATCCCCATCAGACTTTACTGTCAGCAGGCATTTCGCCCAGAGTGTTGACAATCTCACTGAAAGATGGACGGTCCTTGGGGCTTGCTGCCCAGCAATGCTGCATCAGTTTGTAGAGTTTAGATGGGCAGCCTTCAGGTGCAGAGTGTTTGATTTGACTGTTCTGCATGCCTGTAAGCGAAACACAAGTTCATCTTTATGTGTAAACATGTGTATCCTCACTCTCCCCATCCCACCATATACTGAAGTAGTGCAAGCTCCCACCACCAAATGGTTTCACCTTTTAAAGTGCAGGGAGGAAAGACATCACATATCTCCATCACATTCAAAGGGTTCAAGAAGAGAAGCTGGGAGTGATCCCATGTCTCCACCCCCCATCCCCCCCCCCCCCCCCCCCCCCCCACACACACACACACACACTTCTCCAGTGTCCTGGCCGAACTATCTTTCCATCAGGATAGATTACCTGATCAATATCACACTGCTGTTTGAGAGTTCTTGTTATGCGCAATTTGAATGCCACATTTCCTCACATTACAAAAGTACTAAATTAGTTAGAAAGTGCTTCGGAATGTCCTGAGATTATGAAAGATGCTTTAGAAATACAGAACTGTTTTGTTTTATTTTTATAAGCAGGGTGGGGAAATTGACCATCAGCATCTTTATTTCAATCTTTTAACCATCACTGCAAGGTGTGTCATCCAGTGTTCTTACTAAAAACAATTGATCACAGGACAGCACTGAGATCCAAACCTTCTCAACAACAGAACCACTTCTCATGGTTCAAACAGATTCTCGGTTCCATGGAAGTTTGGAGACAGACAAACATTGTCTCTGACTCTGGGCGGCATGGTGGCACAGTGGTTAGCACTGCTGCCTCACAGCGCCAGGGACCCAGGTTTGATTCCCGACTTTGGTCACTGTCCATGTGGAGTTTGCATGTTTTCCCCACGTCTGCGTGGGTTTCCTCCAGATGCTCCGGTTTCCTCCCACAGTCCAAAGATGTGCGGGTTAGGTGCATTGGCTATGTTAAATTTGTGTCCCAGGATGTGTAGGTTAGAGGGATTAGTCGGGTAAATGTGTGGAGTTGTAGGGATAGGGCCTGGGGTGGGATTGTTGTCGGTGCAGACTCAATGGGTCGAATGGCCTCCTTCTGCACTGTGGGGTTTCTATGACCTATGACTGTGGAACATATGCGTGAAATGAAACCAGTGCTTCCTACTTAGAACTGGAGACTGAGTGTGTCCACCTGTCAGATCATACAGCTGCAGTGCGGAGAAAGGGAATTCATCTTCGTGCATTTGTATATCTTTCAAATCATCAGTAGCTTGAAACAGAATTTGGTGGGGAGAGGAGAAGCGAAATTAAAAGGTCTTCCGGTTACTGGCAGAGCTAGCAACCAATTCTACAACAAGTGACATTAACAATATCCTCTAAGCAACGATCCGATAGGATTGGGAGATCTCCAGCATGTTCCTCCTGAAGGCACTGAGTGAGTTCTCATGTTTTGGATGGTGATGGAGATTTGTGTGTGCACACACACGCCATTGCAAAGTGATCTCAAGTGGGAACTCCGCCACCTAAGGAAACAGTCTTATAGTAGCACTCCCATTCCAGGCGAGATTATCTTATCAGACAGAAGGATTAAAATTAGACCTTCCTTTATTGATATGGCTCCATACCACACTGGGATGGGACATTTATACTGAGCCAGAGGGAATCAAAAAGCCCGTGTGTTGCTCTTTCCAGTTCATGTATTGCAGCTGAAACCATGCTTCAAATACATCATCCTCGGTACATTTTAAAATGTGCAAATCAAATGCACAAATATAATTGGAAAATGTGCAAGATAACGCTAGCCCTCACAAGCAGCAGCAATACCCCCAGCACTGGGAGGCAGGTTAATGGTAAATGGGCCTTAGTTAGTGAAGGACAAGCAATAGCACCATCTGGTGGCTCAGAATCCAATTAATTCCTGGAATATCAGTTGTACTTCATTCCAGGATCAGGACATAGCAATCCTCAAAAAATTAAAACTATACAGGAATAGGTTGAGCCCTAAAAGTTGACATAAAACATGTCCAACTAGTGCAGATGAACAAAGCTAATAAGACACTGAATAACAGTCAGAAGAGTGGAGCACAAGTCAGAGGAAGGAATAATCAAACGGTCAGTCACCACTTTGAGTACTGTGTCCAGTTGGTCACCAAGAAACAATGGAGACATGGGTGCTGAAGGCAGGGAAAAGACAGTGTGGAAAAATCTGAATCATAAAATTATAGCACAAGGAGACTATTTGACCAACAGTGTATATGCCATAAAGAATAGTGTATATGGTGTAAAGAATAGTGTATATGGTGTAAAGAATCGTGTATATGGTACAAAATAGTTATCTATCCAGTCACTAACCTGAAACATTAACTCTACTTCTCTGCTCATTTATACTGTTAAATGTGTTGAACATTTCCATCATTTTGTGTTCCTATTTTACTTAACATTTTTTTCTTTCATGGGATGTGGGTGTTGCTGGCAAGACCAGCATTCATTGCTCATTCTAAATTGCCCTCAAGACAGTGGTGGTGAGCCATCTTCTTGAATTGCTGCATTTCATGCAGTGTGGTAACCTTAATACATTGCTGTTTGAAAGGAAGTTTGAGGATTTTGACCCAGCGACAGTGTTTGAAAGACAATTTGGTGCAAGTCAAATGGTCTTTGGCTTGGAGAAGAACTTGTAGGAGCTGTTCCTATGCATCTGCTGCCTTTGGCCTTCTAGGTAGAAGAGCTTGCATGCTCTCGAAGGAGCCTTGACATATTACTGCAGTCTTTAGGTGGTACATACTACTGCCACTGTGCATTGATGGTCAGCTTGAATGGTGTGGAATTTCTTGAGTGTTAATATCGCACTCATCCAGGCAGGTGGACAGACTTGTACCTTGTAGATGGTGTGAAGGTTTGGGGGAGTTAGGAGATGAGTTACTCACCACAGAATTCCCAGCCTTTGACTTGCTCTTGTGGTTACAACGTCTATAATGCTGGCCCAGTTCAATTTCTGGTCAATGGTAACCCCCAGGATGTTGATGGTGGAGGAATTTAATGATGGAATGTTAAGTGGCAATAGTTAAGATTCCCAGGTGTTGGAAATAGTCACTACCAAGCACTTATATGGCATGAATGTTACTTGGCATATAATTAGTCCAGCCCTGAATGTTGGCCAGGTCCTGCAGCATGTGGGCATTCTCATCTTCATTAGTTGAAGGATAATGAATGGAACACAACATTGTGCAATCGTCAGTGTACATCTCCACTTCTGAACTTACGATGGAGGGAAGGTCATTGATAAAGCAGCTGAAGATGGTTGGACCGAGTATATTACCTGAGGTGTCCCAGGACTGAGATATTTGACAACCATTTTTCTTCATGAAAGTTATGGGTCCAGCCAGCGGAGAGTTCCACCCCCCCCACCACTCCCTCCCAAAATTCCCGTTAACCATCAGTTTACTCGGTATCCTTTTGTCACCTCGATTAAATGCTGCTTTGATGTCTAACATAAGCTTCCTATTTTGTTATCTTGCTTTGTATGCTTCTTGATATCCAGTAGCCTCTAGTTGTGAAGTCCAATCTTTATTCTTTGTGGGAATATATTTATTCTGAACCTTCACCTCTGATAGACAATATCTATCAAGCAGATATTGTCAGTACACATTTGCCAAATCACAACTTGGCTTGGTAAAATTGGGTGTTACCCATGTTATGACCAGCCCCAGGTGAGGTTCCCCAAAAGATGTCAACCTTGACAAGACAACCCTGCCCAGATTTATCGGCTGGGATAGACCAAATTGTTACAAATCCGGGTGAGGAGAAATGACTGCCTCTGTGTCTTCATTCAAACCTTCCTCTGCTGATAGAAAAAAGGTTCCCTTTCCCTTGGATATCCTTTCCAGACCCAATAGTTATGTTTAAAAATGAGCCAATTTATCCAGGCTTTCATGAAGAAAGATAGAATAAGCTGCTAAAAAGGTAAGGAGAAATGATAAAACACACACATCTACATTCTTTACTGCGTACAAACTAATTGCCTCGTTATCTACACAATGTCTATTGCACTTCAAAAGAAATTCATGAGTTAAGCAATGGTGGGGAGTGCTGCAAATTTGATAAGGTGCTACATAAATACAAGCTTTTTTTTAATTCGACCATGGTGTACATCACGCTAGAAGTGATCATCGGCTCATTGAAACATGTATACTTCTCACTGGACAGCAATCAGCTACAATTAGACTGAGCAGACTGAAACTCAAACCTTAGATTTTCTGGTCTACATATTTAAGTTAAATGCAGGTCTTCTGACATGCATACATGTGAAGCTTAAATCCACCTTCTCATTAATCCACACATGCCTCAAATTAGGATAGTAAATATTGATATTTCTGGTGTTCTAATCTGGCATCAGTGCGACAGTTAGGGTACACTTGAGGACGAGAACACTGGAACAAATAAAACCAACTTCAATACCTGTTAACACTTCGTCATCACTAAAGTTGGAAAATGGCAGCTCCCCCTGTGAGAAGACCTCCCACATCAGAACCCCAAAAGACCACACGTCAGACTTTGTGGAGAAATCATCCTCAAATATGGCCTCAGCTGGCATCCAACGGAGTGGAATCCATGCTTGATGGAAATGGTAATACTCACTGGTGAATAAGAGGCAGAACATTAGTGCACAATTCTATGAATAATTAAACTTGCAGTTATAAAGTATCAAAACATCTCAAAGCACTTCATACACTGAACTGCTTTTCGTGCTGGTTATGCAGACAAGTAGCTCCAAGAATCACCAGTAAAACTCTTTTTGGTATTTTCAGCTGAGGGAAGAATATTGGCCATGCCAACTGCTCTGCTCTGTAAAATGCCGCAGGACCTCCTGCATCCAGCTGAGACAATATTTTGATTGAAAAGCTTGGCCATAAGACAGCACGTGCTGCAGTTTTGGGAAATTTAACTGTTCATGTGTGGAACTTACATGGAGAAACTTAAGGGACAGGTTGTAGCATGACATTTGGGGAAATAAATAGTGATGTCTTGAGGAATATACATATTACAGCGAAGGAGGTGCTGGAAGTCTTAAAGCGCATCAAAGTAGATAAATCCCCGGAGACCTGATGAAGTGAATCCCAGGACGTTGTGGGAGGCTAGGGAGGAAATGGTGCATATCCTTGCAGAGATATTTGAATCACCAACAGCCACAGGTGAGGTACCTGAAGATTGGAGGGTGGCAAATGTTGTGCCTTTGTTTAAGAAGGGCTGCAGGGAAAAGCCTGGGAACTACAGGCCGGTGAGCCTCAGTGGTGGGTAAGTTGTTAGAAGGATCTACAGGCATTTAGAGAGGCAAGGACTGATTAGGAACAGTCAGCATGGCGTTGGGTGGAAAATCATGTCTCACAAATTTGATTGAGTTTTTTTGAAGGGGTAACCAAGAAAGTAGATGAGGGCAGTGCAATTGATGTTGTCTACATGGACTTTAGCAAGACCTTTGACAAGGTACCGCATGGTAGGTTTTTGCATAAGGGTAAATCTCACGGGATCTAGGGTGAGTTGGCCAATTGGATACAAAGTTGGCTTGATGACAGAAGACAAAGGGTGGTTGTAGAGGGTTGTTTTTCAAACTGGAGGCCTGTGACCAGCAGTGTGCCTCAGGGATCGGTGCAGGGTCCACTGTTACTTGTCATTTATATTAATGATTTGGATGAGAATTTAGGAGGCATGGTTAGTAAGTTTGCAGATGACTCTAAGGTTGGTGGCATTGTAGACAGTGAAGAAAGTTATCTCGGATTGCAACGGGATCTTGATCAATTGGGCCAGTGGGTTGATGAATGGCAGATGGAGTTTAATTTAGATAAATGTGAGGTGATGCATTTTGGTAGATCGAACCAGGGCAGGACTTACTAAGTTAATGGTAGGGTGTTGGGGAGAATTATAGAACAAAGATCAAGGGGTACATGTTCATAGCTCCTTGAAAGTGGAGTCACGGGGTGGGCAGGGTGGTGAAGAAGACATTCGACATGCTTGGTTTCATTGGTCAGAACATTGAATACAGGAATTGGAACATCTTGTTGAAGTTGTACAAGACATTAGTAAGGCAACACTTGGAATACTGTATACAGTTCTGGTCACCTTATTATAGAAAGGATATTATTAAACTAGAAAGAGTGCAGAAAAGATTTACTAGGATGCTACTAGGACTTGATGGCTTGAATTATAAGCAGAGGTTGGGTGGACTGGGACTTTTTTCCCTGGAGCGCAGGAGGCTTGGGGGTGATTCTATAGAGGTCTATAAAATAATGAGGGGCATAGATCAGTTAGATAGTCAACATCTTTTCCCAAAGGTTGTGGAGTCTAAAACTAGAGGGCATAAGTTTAAGGTGAGAGGGGAGAGATACAAAAGGGTCCAGAGAGGCAATCTTTTCACACAGAGGGTGAGGAGTGTCTAGAACAAGCTGCCAGAGGTAGTAGTGGAGCCATGTACAATTTTGTCCTTTAAAAAGCATGTAGACAGTTACATGGGTAAATGGGTATAAAAGGATATAGGCCAAGCGCAGGCAATTGGGACAAGCTTAGTGGTAGAAAAAAGAGCGGCATGGACAAGTTGGGCCGAAGGGTCTGTTTCCATGCTGTAAACCTCGATGACTCTATGATATTGAATTTTCAATGCATTCCAGAATGCCTCATTCCAAGTGATAAAGGTTTACAACAACAATAATATGCATTTACACAGCACTCTTAATGCTTTAAATGTCTCAGGGCAGCTCTCAGAAGTGTAATCAGAGAATTATTTTTCATTTTCCACCAATTCATATATGGAACTATTAGGGCATATGATCAAAAGTTTGGCCAAAGAGAGGGTTCTATAGGGGTATAGAGATAGGAGGGATGAAGCCATGGAGGGATTTGAAAACAAGGCAACAACATACAATAATAGTGTGATTTACATAAACTGTACATTAACTTTGAGCATGATTTGAGTGAATTTCTGCTTAAAGACACTTGGGATTTGAATCATACAGATCGGTTACATAGAACATAGAACAGTACAGCACAGTACAGGCCCTTCGGCCCTCGATGTTGTGCTGAGCTTTGTCCGAAACCAAGATCAAGCTATCCCATTCCCTATCATTCTGGTGTGCTCCATGTGCCTATCCAATAACCGCTTGATAGTTCCTAAAGTGTCCGACTCCACTGTCACAGCAGGCAGTCCATTCCACACCCCAACCACTCACTGAGTAAAGAACCTACCTCGGACATCCCTCCTATATCTCCCACCATGAACCTTATAGTTATGCCCCCTAGTAACAGCTACATCCACCCGAGAAAATAGTCTCTGAACGTTCACTCTATCTATCCCCCTCATCATCTTATAAACCTCTATTAAGTCGCCTCTCATCCACCTCCGCTCTAAAGAGAAAAGCCCTAGCTCCCTCAACCTTTCCTCATAAGACCTACCCTCCAAACCAGGCAGCATCCTGGTAAATCTCCTTTGCACTCTTTCCAATGCTTCCACGTCCTTCTTATAGTGAGGTGACCAGAACTGCACACAATATTCCAAATGTGGTCTCACCAAGGTCCTGTACAGTTGCAGCATAACCCCACGGCTCTTAAACTCCAACCCCCTGTTAATAAACGCTAACACACTATAGGCCTTCTTCACGGCTCTATCCACTTGAATGGCAACCTTCAGAGATCTGTGGATATGAACCCCAAGATCTCTCTGCTCCGCCACATTCCTCAGAACCCTGCCGTTGACCCTGTAATCCGCATTCAAATTTGTCCTTCCAAAATGAATCACTTCACATTTATCAGGGTTAAACTCCAACTGCCTTTTTTCGGCCCAGCTTTGCATCCTATCAATGTCTCTTTGCAGCCTACAACAGCCCTCCACCTCATCCACTACTCCACCAATCTTGGTGTCATCAGCAAATTTACTGACCCACCCTTCAGCCCCCTCCTCCAAGTCATTGATAAAAATCACAAATAGCAGAGGACCCAGCACTGATCCCTGTGGTACACCACTGGTAACTGGTCTCCAGTCTGAAAATTTTCCATTCACCACCTTCTGTCTTCTATGAGATAGCCAATTACTTTTCCAATCGGCCAAATTTCCCTCTATCCCACACCTCCTTACTTTCTTCATGAGCCGACCATGGGGAACCTTACCAAACGCCTTACTAAAGTCCATGTATATAACATCAACTGCTCTACCTTCATCTACACACTTAGTTACCTCCTCAAAGAATTCAATCAAATTTGTGAGGCAAGACTTCCCCTTCACGAATCCGTGTTGACTACCCCGGATTAAGCTGCAGATTAAGACTATTTAGGTTAGAGGAGGGGGGAGGGTGGGATACACTTCACGTGTAGTGTATCGGGTTTCCTCCCCGTTCAAATTTATTGGACAAAAACCTTCCCAGGCCTCTCCGCGGCCTACTTCCGGTTTCCTGTTGCACTGAAAAAAAAAACTCCGACAAAAAGTAAGGTAAAAAATCAAACTCTCTTACCCTCAGCTCTCCTCACACGAATCGCTCCCTCTCTGCTTGCTCCGGTCGAACAATGAGTATTGGTTGTAGAACAGCAGGAAGCTATTCAGCCTGCTAAGACTACACTGACTCTCTCCAAAGGCTATTTATATTTAGCTAGTTCCTCTCACCTGTTCTTTCCCCATAACCCTGCAAATTTTCTCTCCAGGTGCTTATTAAATTCCCTTTTCAAAGCCAATGCTGCAAGGCAGTAAATGAGAGAGCACACAGAAAAGTACACATCTGTACAAAGGCTGCTAAAAACAAGGAAATTCAGCTCCATCACACTCTCAAGATTGTGCATTCCAGATCCTAGCTACATTCTACGTAAGCAGATATTCCTCCAGTAAATGAAGTGCAGTGAACGGGACTGTAGTTTTACATAAAACTGTTTCAGGGATTGTAAAAAGGCCACTTGATCCACCAATGTCAATTTCTCCAACACAAAGTTTCATCCTGGTATCCAAACACAGCCAAATTTATTGCATTCAAAACGAGCAAGTCATGGGTGAGGAAAATATAAAATCCATGTGTTGCATCTACAACCAATCTGAGCTGTAAATGCAGTCTACTCAGATGAAGCCTAAAAAGGATCAAACAACTTCAATCTCAAAAGGAAGGAATATTCCTTAACAAGCACACCCTAATATGGCTATAATGCTAGATCAACAGCATCTAGCTCTGGTTTCTACAGCTATTTGCTGTCTGTTTGGGAAGAAGATGAAATTTAATAAAAAATTAGTTAACTTTTGTAAATTAAGTTTCTAAACCTAAGAATTTGTGCAAAATAAGATGAAATATAAAAGTTTTCTTTCAAAAAATGAATATACTGAAAACACTCGGTTGCAGAAAGTGCATTTCCAGCTTCCAAAATCATATCTCCTGTCAAAGGGTGCCCCCTGGTGGAAGTTAGGGTCAGACCGGAAGATTCAGCATTACACACACACACGCACCCTCATATTTACAAAGCTAAAGCCGCCATAGTCCCAGGTGACAATAGGCTGCTCTCCCCTTTGAGGGGGAGAGCTGACTGGTGGTGATTTAACCTGAGGATCACCACAACTCAGGTGAGGGGCAATGTTGAAAATGCAGGGCCTTCCTGTTGATTCAGGAATTGAACATGCATAGTTGGCTCACTCTGCATCAACAACCAGCCGTCCAGCCAACTGAACTGTCCGGCTCTCTACTTAGTTTGTGAGTGAAAACGTGGTTCGGAAACAACTGTGTTTAACTTAAATGAAGAAAATTACAATGAAATGTGGATAGAGTTAGCTAAAGTGGACTGGATGGATAAATTAGCAGGAAAGACAGTCAGCAAGCAGTGGTAGGCATTTAAAGAGATAATTCATGACTCTCAGCAAAAATATATCCCAGTAAGGAAGAAAGATTTTAAGAGTGGGATAAGCCAACCATGGCTAACCAAGGAAGCTGAGAGCATTAAGTTGAAAGAAAAAGCATTTAAGGAGGCAAATGTCAGTGATAGCCTTGAATACTGGGATGAATTCTGATTCCAGCAAAGGAGGACAACAAAGAAAATAAGGTGAGAGAAGGTAAACTATGAGGGCAACATAGCGAGAAATATAAAAACTGACAATAAGAGCTTCTTTAAATATATAAAAAGGAAGAGAGTGGTCAAAGTGAATATAGGCCTCTTCGAAAATGAATCTGTGGAGATGGTTATGGGGAACAAGAAAATGGCAGAAGAGTTAAACAAAAATTTTGCTTCAGTCTTCATGATGGAAGATACTTTGAGCATCCCATTAATATTAAAGGATACAGGGGGGGAATTAAGTACCATCACCATCAATAGAGAAGTGGCATTTGACCATCTAATGGGGCTAATGGCACTGGTGGCTTGCATTCTTGGATCCTAAAAGAAATAGCTACCGAGACATTGGATGCATTGGTTGTAATTTTCCAAAAATTCTTAGGTTCTGGAGAAGCAGCGGAGCATTGAAAAACAGCCAATGCGACACCCCTATTCAAAAAGGGAGGGAGGCAAAAAGCAGGGAACTATGGGTCGATCAGCCTAACATCTATTGTTGGAAAAATGTTGGAATCAATTAGTAAGGAAATAATAGTAGACATTTGGAAAATCATACTCTAATCAAGCAATGTCAGCATGGCTTAATGAAAGGGAAATCGTGTCTGATTAATTTATTAGAATTTTTTGAGGAAGTTTCAATTAGAGTGGATAGGGGGGAACTAGAAGATGTGTTGGATTTGAACTTCCAGAAGACGTTAGGCAAGATACCTCACAAAAGGTTAAGTCATAAGAGAACATGGTGTTGGAATAGTATAATGGCAAGGATAGAGAGTTGGCTACTAGGCAGGAACAGCAAGCGAGGATAAGTGGTTCTTTTCCAGGTTGGCAACCTATAACCAGTGGGGTCCCTACTTGCTGTTTACAATATTAATGGCTTGGGGGAAGAAAGCGAATGTGCCGGAGCCAAATTTTCAGATGATAAAAAATAGCTGGAGAAGCAAGTTGCGAGAAGAGTAAAAAGAGTTTACAAAGAGATGTTGCTAGGTTAATTAAGTGGGCAAAAAGTTGGCAAATGGAGAATAATGTGGGAACATATGAAGTTGTTCATTCTGGAGGGGAAAACAAAAGAACAGGGTGTTATTTAAATGGAGAAAAACTGCAGAATGCTGCAACTGGGGATGCCTGTGCATGGAACACAGAATGCTAGCACACAGATGCAGCAGGTAATCAGGAAGGGTAATGGAATGTTGACCCTTATTTCAAGGGGGTTGGAGTCTTGCTGCAACTCTACATGATACTGATGAGACCACATCTGCAGTGCTGTGAGCAGTTTTGGTCCCTTTATTTAAGGAAATATATTATTTAATTGGAGACAGTTCAGAGATGCTTCACTAGGATGAGCCCCGGTATGGAACGATGTAATTGCTCTGGAGAGAGTGCAGAGAAGATTTATTAGAATGTTCCAAGGGCAGGAGAATTGTAGCTACGAGGAGAGGTTGGGGTTATTTTCCTTGGAACAGAGAAGGCTGAGGGGGTGGCATAATTGAGGTATACAAAACTGAGAGGGGTGGAGAGAAAGTAGACAGGAGGAGCCTGTTTCTCTTGGCAGAGTTCAAAACCAGGGGTCATAGATTCATGCTAAGTGGTAGAAGGATTAAAGGGGACATGAGGAAAAACGTTTTAATGCAGAGGGTGATGGATGTCTGCAAAATGCTGCCTGAGTTGGTGGTAGAGGTAGAGACCCTAAACATGTTTAAAAAGTACCTGGATCTGCACCTTAAGTGCTTTAAGTTACAAGGCTCTGGGTCGTGTGCAGGAAGATGGGATTCAAAAGGGTACCTGGGTGTCCTTGGGTTGGCATGGACAAGAAGGGCTGAATGGACCCCGTCTGTGCTGTTTCACTTCTTTGGTTCAATGGTTTTATGGAGGTATTGTTTTATGAGGAAAGACTAAACAGGTTGGGACTCTACTCATTGGAATTTAGAAGAATGAAAGGTGATCTCATTGTAACATAGAGGATTCTTAAGGGACTTAACAGGCTAAATGCTGAAAGGATGTTTCCCCTCATGGGAGAGTCTAGGACCAGAGGGCATAGTCTCAGAATATAGGGGTGCCAATTTAAGACAGAGATGAGGAGGAATTTCTTCTCTCAGAGAATTGTGAGTATTTGAAACTCTTTGTCACAGAGAGCTGTGGAGGCTGTCTTTGTGTATATTTAAGTCTGAGATGGATAGAGTTTTGATCAGTAAGGGAATCAAGGGTTACGCACAAAGGGCAGGAAAGTGGATGTGAGGAACTTTGGATCAACCATGATTCTACTGAACGGCGGAATAGGCTCGAGGGGCCAAACGGCCTACTCCAGTTCCTATTTCATATGGTTTTCTGACATGGTACTACTGAAGGAGAGAGTGGCGAATGGTAACAACATGAGATTAGTAATTCAGAGACCCAGGTTAATGCTCTGGGAGCATGGGTTCAAATCCCACCAGCTTAATTAATTTGGAATTGAAAGCTAACCTCAGTAATGGTGACCATGAAGCTATCACTGATAATTGTAAAAGACCTATCTGGTTCACTAATAAATCTGCATCATAGAATCCCTACAGTGCAGAAGGAGGCCATTTGGCCCATCGAGCCTGCACAGATAATAATCTCACCCAAACTCTATCCCCGTAACCATATGCATGTACCCTTCTAACTCCCTCTGACACTAAGGGGCAATTTAGCATGGCCAATCAATCTAGCCTACACATCTTTGGATTGTGGGAGGAAACCAGAGCACCCGGAGGAAACCCACGGAGAGAGGGGTTTTAGAACAAAGAACACTGCAGTACAGGAGCAGGCCCTTTGGCCCACCAAGTCTATGCCGATACAAATGCCTCTCTAATCTAATATTTCCTTGTCTCTATGTGACCTATATTCCTCTATTCCCTGCCTATTCATGTATCTATCCTGATGCTTCTTGAACACTGTTATAGAATCTGCTTCCACCACCTCCTTCGGCAGTGCGTTCCAGGCATTCACCACCCTCTGTGAAAAACGTGCTCCTTCAATCTCTTTTAAACTTTCCCTTCTCACTTTCAATCTATGCCCCAGAGTAATTGACCCTTCGACTCTGGGAAAAAGACGCTGACTATCCACTTTATCCGAGCCTGTCATAATCTTGTAAACCTCTATCAGGTCCCCCCTCATCCTCTGACGCTCCAATGAAAACAATCCAAGTTTGTTCAACCTTTCTTCATAGTCCATATCCTCCAAGCCAGGCAACATCCTGGTAAATCTCTCCTGCACCCTTTCCAATGCATCAACGTCGTTCCGGGAGTGTGGCGACCAGAATTATACACAATACTCCAAATGCACCCTAATCAAAGTCCTATACAGCTGCAACAGGATTTTCCAATTCCTATACTCAATGCCCCGACCGATGAAGGCCAGCATGCCGTACGCCTTCTTGACCACCTTGTCCACCTGAGTTGCCACCTTCAGGGAACTGTGGATCTGCACGCCGAGAATTCTCTGTATGCTAATATTTCTAAAGTCTCTACCATTTACTGTATACTTTCCATCTGCAGTAGACCTTTTGAATTGCATCATCTCAAATTTGTCTGGGTTAAATTCCATCTGCCATCTTTCAGCCCAGGTCTCCAGTTGATTTATATCCTGCTGTATCCTCTGACAATCCTCCTCACTATTCACTGCTCCCCCAATTTTTGTATCATCTGCAAATTTACTAATCAGATCACCTACATTTTCCTCCAAATCATTTATATATATTACAAATAACAGAGACCCCAGCACTGATCCTTGTGGAACACTGCTTGTCACAGACCTCCAGTTAGAAAAGTACCCTTCCACTGCTACTCTCTGCTTTCTATGCCCCAGCCAGTTTTGTATCCATCTTATCAGCTCACCTCGGATCCCATATGACTTCATCTTCTGTATCTGCCTACCATGAGGAACCTTATCGAAGGCTTTACTAAAGTCCATGTAAACAACATCCACTGCCCTGTCCTGGTCAGTTTTGTTTGTCACTTCCTCAAAGGGTTCAATCAAGTTTGTGAGACACGACCTCCCCTTCACAAAACCATGCTGCCTATCGCTAATAAGCCTATTCTCTTTCAGATGTGAATACATCCTGTCCCCAAGAATCTTCTCCAATAATTTCCCCCACCACTGACGTAAGGCTCACAGGCCTACAATTTCCCAGATTGCCTCTTCTGCCCTTCTTAAACAGAGGAACAAGGTTAGTTACTCTCTAATCCTCTGGTACCTCGTTCATGGCAAAAAAGGATACAAAGGTTTTGGCCAAGGCCTCAACAATTTCTTCCCTCGCCTCCCTCAGTATTCTGGGAGAGACCCTATATGGCTTTGGGGACTTGTCCACCTTAATGGTTTTCAAAACCTCCAATTCCTGCTCCCTTTCTATCTCAACCAATTTCAACATTCTGCTTTCTACAATCACCATCCACCACATCCTTCTCCTTTGTGAATACTGATGCAAAGTACTCATTAAGGACCTCACCCATCTCATCTGGCTCAACACACAAATTCCCTCCACTTTCCTTGAGTGGACCTACCCTTTCCCTCCTTATATAGCATAAAAAGCCTTGGGATTCTCCTTAATCCTGCCATCTTTGTATTCCTCAAGATCTTTGTATTCCTCAGACTTTTCTCCAAGTCTGCATGGCTTCTTCCCTGGTCTAGTCTAAAGGATAATGGGGAGGCGGTGGTGTAGTGGACACCGTGGAGTATTTAAAAATCTAATGATGTCCATGAAACCATTGTCAGTTGTCCTAAAATTCCATCTCGTTCACTAATGTCATTTAGAGAATGATTCTATCATTCAATGAAATTTGCCATCCTAAACTGGTCTGACCTACATGTGACTCCAGATCCATAGCAATGCGGTTGACTCTTAAATGCAACCTCAAGGGCAATTAGGGATCGGCAATAAATGTTGGCCCAGCCAACGACACCCACATCCCATGAAAGAATAAAAATAAAATCCACAAAATGGTTGCCTCGGAAGCCATTTAGTCCAAGGGCAAATAGTAATGGGCAAAAACATGTGGACTGTCAGTGGCACCCACATTCCATGGAAGAATACATTTGGAAGAGAGTGTTCTCCACATGTTCTGTCTAAAACTCTTCTCTCAACCAACATAACATTGGTTATTTATTTCAATTGCCTTGCACAAAACAGTCAAAGGCTAATGTTCAAAAAAAGTAATGTCATAGCTGCAGATGTCCTGAGGATGTAATAGGTTTTCTTGTGGTGTGGATGCCGTCTCATCTGCTACACAGTAGTTGAAGACATTAGTAATATTGTGGGAACACTATCACCTTCAAGTTTCCATAACTTGAAAACATAGCAATATATGCTCAATGTTGCTAAATCAATATTCTGAAATTCCATTGTGGGAGCATGATCACCACTACAAGGATTGCAGGAGTTCAATTTGACCCACCATTGTCTTGGAACAACTAGGAGTGGGCAATAACTGCTGGCCTTATCCTCATCCTGGGAATAAATCAAGATACAAATTTTGAACAAATACTTTTTGGGCAATGAGAAACTGAAATCATTTAACTAGGTTTAGAGAAGTCAGCAAATCAATCAGCTGACATCTGTGCAATTGGACAGTCTAAATTAGCCAATGTTTAATTAGTGTGTGATCCTGCTGGCTCATGGGGATATTAAAATTCTTGACATTTGTAGAAGGATGTTTCTTGTTCAACCTATTGCTTTGAATATTATATAGAAAATTAATCATATTTGATTTTACAAGGATGTGTAAAATGTCTGAACCCCATTGCTGGGAGGAACTATTTCACTTACCTGTTGTACACATCCTTACGCAGCCCAAGTGCTGCCACTTTGACCTGTCGTTGGGCACTGATCAGACAGTTTCGAGCAGCCAGGTCCTTATGTACAAAGCGATGGTTTGACAGGCACTCCATTCCCAGTGCTACCTGTGTGCAAATACCCACCTGGAAAAGAAAATCGTAGAATCATAGAACAGCACAGGAGGAGGCCATTCACCCTGCCATGTCTGTGCTGGGTCCTTGTAAGAGCAATTCACCTCGTGCCACTCCACAGCCTTTTTTTCCTGTCATCCTGCACATTTTTCCTCTTAAAATGATTGATTAATCCCCATCTGAAAGCCATGATTGAATTTGTCTCTACCACACTTACAGGCAGTGCATTCCGAATTCGAACCACTTGTCCCATGGCCCACAAGGTGGTACGGTGGCACAGTAGTTAGCACTGCTGCCTCACAGCGCCAGGGACTCAGGTTTGAATCCCGGATTGAGTTACTGTCTGTTTGGAGTCTATATGTTTTCTGCGTGAGTTTCCTCCAGGTGATCTGGTTCCCTCCCACAGTCTGAAAAATGTGCAGGTTAGGTGCATTGGGCATGCTAAATTCTCCCTCAGTTTACCTGAACAGGTGCCGGATTGTGGTGACTAGGGGATTTTCACAGTAACTTCATTGCAGTGTTAATGTATGCCTACTTGTGACTAATAAATAAACTTTAACTTATTATAAGGTTTTCCCTTTTATTTTTGCCACCATTGCTTATTTTGACAAATCAGTTTCCTCTGGTTCTTGATCCTTCCACTAACGGGAACAGCATCTCCCTAGTTACTCTGTCATCTACCTCATTATTTTGAATACCTCCATCAAATGTCCTCTTAATCTTCTCTTCTCCAAGGAGAACAGTTCCAGCTTCTCCAATCTATCTACAAAACTGTAGTTCCTCACCCTGAAGCTATTCTCGTGAATCTTTTCTGTATTTTTTCTACAGTTTCTTCCACCCTTCCTAAAGTGTGGTGCTATGAACTGGATGCAATATTTCAGTTGAGGCGGAACCAGTGTTTTATTAAGGTTTATCATAATTTCCTTGTTTTTGTACTCTATGCCCCTATTTATAAAGCCCAGGGTCCTGAATGTTTTATTAACTGCTCTATCAATCTGTCCTGCACCTTCTATGTTTTGTGTGCATATACATCCAATGCACTTTTAGAATTGTATCCTTCATTTTACATTGTCTTTCTGTAATCTTCCTACCAAAATGTATTACTTTACAATTCTCTGCGTTAAATTTCTTCTGCCCAGAGGTAGACTTAGAATGAAACACAGTGTGCTTAGGCACAGGGCCCCAAACAAGGGGGGGCAGCTTGCTGGCTGGTGTCCATGGGAATTAAATCCAGTTTACTTAATGGCAACATTCAGAATAGAGGCAATGCAGAGAGATCTGGCTTGTGTGACTGGGGCCTTTTCCTGTCAGTGGGCGTCTGTATAGAGTCTGTTAATGGCACCAGCTTCTTACAGTCTGATCTCCTGGTCCAGGTAAATCCTTCAGGTCAGATTGCTGAATAAAATGAAGTTTTCAAAGGGATATTTGTGGAAACTTGTCATGTAAATTGCCTGCAGCATTTTAAATACAGCAATGAATGGGTTTGTAAAAACCGCTCAGATGTAAAGCTATTCCTGGGCATAGTGATATATGAGTTGATTAAATGAGACACATTTTCCATGTTAGTGCAACATGATGAAGTTCAGAGTTGGATTTCCTAGTAATAGCTCTCTCTCTCACTTTGACAATTCCCCCAACCCTCTCTCTCTTTTTCTCACTCTCTTGGAGAATTGGATCCCATATTCCTCTTGCTGTTTCCAGCTGTGTGTGTCCACATACGTGGTGATCTGCAGAGGTATGTGTCCTGTTTGACTGGGACCTACTCTTGTCAGTGGGCACCTTATGCAGTCTGTGGACATTGTGAGTTTTGAGCTGTTAATGCTGCAGTAATGCTCATCTCTTTGATATTCTGATCAATGAATACTCCATAGATAATATTACTGAAAAGGTTTTACCTGAATATCTTTTCGTGGCTGTTTGTGGGAACCTACTATGGGAATTTTCCCTGCTGAAGTTGCTACATAATAACAGTGAGTTTGTGAGTTATGTGGTGGGGCAGTGTGGATTTTGGGTGTGTGGGAGGGTCTGAGGATCTATTCGACCCATCCCTCTCTCTCTCACCGCCTATCTTTTTAAATGAATGTTTTAAGTATACAAATGTCAAAAATTAAAATATATTTGTTAATTTAGAGGGGAAAATGAGGTTCAGAGTGAGCCCAATTTCCATCTGGATCTGAGCTTTGGTGTGAGCCGCAGTGGGGTCTAGCCTGTGTGACAGGGGCCTTTTCCTGTCTGCAAGTGGCTGTGTAGGAGCCTATGAGCGGTGTCAGCTTCTTAGAGCCCAATGCTGCAGTCATGTTCCTCTTTCTCCCTCTGGGCAATGTTTACAGCCAAGACATCATTGCATAAATTTAAGCTCAAAGCCTATCTTATAGCAGGTCGTGAATTCTACTGACTCACAAAATGTTTATTTCCTCTGACATAAACCCCATCATGAAATCAACTTATGAAAAGAACAAGATCATGTTGCATTACTCAGTAATAAGGGGGGCCCTAAAAGATGATGCAGGGCCCTGCAAAATGCAAGCCCGTCACTGCTACTGCGACTTGTTCTCTCCTTCCACTAATTTGTCCATGTCCTTTTGAATTTTAGTACCACTCCCCACACAGCTAACACTACTTCCAGGTTTCCTGTCATTCATAAATTGTGCCCTGTATATCAAAGCCCAGGCCATTAATATACACCAAGAAGAGCAAGGATTCTAACACTAATCACTGGGAAAGCCACTGTAAACCTTCCTCCAGTCTGAAAAACAGTCATTAACCACTGCTGTTTACTGTCACTCCACCAATTTTATCTCCATATTGCTACCGTTCCCTGTTATTCCATGAGCTCTAACTTTGCTCAAAAGTCTGTTGTGTGGCACTGTAGCAAATACCTCCCAGAAGTCCATTTACACCACATCAACAGCATTACCCACATCCACTCTCTGTTACCTCATCAAAAAACTCCAGCAAATTAGTTAAACATAATTTGCCCTGAGCAAATTCTTGCTGGCTTTCCTTAATTGACCCACATTTGCCCAACTGACTATTAATTATGTCCCAAATTATTGTTTCTAGAAGCTTCTCCATCACAGAGGTTAAACTAACTCATCTGCAGTTGCTGGGTTTGTCCTTGCACTTTATTTAAAACTAAGGTACAACATTTGTAAATTGTCCAGTGTTCTGATGCCACCTCTGTATCCACAGAGGTTTGAAAAATTATGGCCTTTGCGTCTGGTCTTGGTGACTTATCAAATTTAAGTACATCCAAGCCTATCTGATACTTCCTCCTTATCGATTTATACTCCTTCAGCTATCTCCTCTTTCAGCAAAATCCTGGCAGCATCTTCTTGATAAAGACCTATGCAAACTATTTATTAATACCTCAGCCATGCCCTCTGCTTCCATGCATAAATCTCCTTTTGGTCCATAAACAGCTGCGACAGAAAAAAAGACCTTCAACTACAAGGTGCAGTACTCCTTAAAAACGTTAACTTTCTTGATAGCCTACTGGGCAAAAGAACCATCTGACACAAGAGATTGGTCACAGATTGAATTTTGGGTTACTTTGACTTCGTTGATCATAGCTGGTTTATCAGTGAGGATGTGACAATTGAACAGAGAATCAGCCAAGAATATCAATTTTGAATTGTTAATCCAGTTATTTCTGATCAAATAAAAGGTATGTTTAGGTGGACCTCAAGATTCAGACCTGAAGAATAAATATGGAAATTTACAACTTAGCATAAAGTTCATAACATTTTGAAGAAACACGAGCAAAAGGAAATCGATACTGAGCCAAAGAACTCCCCCTGCTAGGAAGGCAAGTGAAAGGCTTCAGGGTCTGAAAGGAGGAGAGGGAGGTAGTGGGGTGGAATAGTTCCAGAATAGAATTCCAGAAGACACAGTTACCCCTGTTGGGCTAAAGGAAGTGGGAGTTCACAAACGTTCAGAGGAATAGCAAGGTATCAGGGTGTGGGAGGGTCATGAAATTGATGATGCTCGGAGGGAGGAAAGAATCAGACAATAAGGGAATTTAAACATGGTGACAATTTTAACCTTGAGGTACTGGGAGCCAAAAAAAATTCAACAGGGATGGGAAATGAGTAAGTAGGACTTGGTGTGGGATTAGATATAGGGGGCTGAATTCTACATTGGAAAAGTCTAATCTTGCAGTAAGAAGTCTCACAACACCAGGTTAAAGTCCAACAGGTTTATTTGGTATCACGAGCTTTCAGAGCACTGCTCCTTCATCAGGTGAGTCTGATTCACCTGATGAAGGAGCAGCACTCCTCTGAAAGTTTCTTTACTCAGAGAGTAGTAAGGGCGTGGAATGCCCTGCCTGCAGCAGTGGTGGACTCGTCAACGTTGAGAGTGTTCAAGTGGTTATTGGATAAACATATGGATGATATTGGAATAGTGTAGGTTAGAGGGGCTTTAGATTGGTACCACTGGTCGGCGCAACATCGAGGGCCAAAGGGCCTGTACTGCGCTGTAATGTTCTATGTTCTATGACACTAAGGGACAATTTAGCATGGCCAATCAGCCTTACCCACACATCTTTGGAATGTGGGAGGAAACCGGAGCACCTGGAGGAGACCCACGCAGCCAAGGGGTGAATGTGCAAACTCCACATAGACAGTGACCCAAGGCTGGAATTGAACCCAGGTCCCAGGTGCTGTGAGGCAGCAGTGCTAACCACCGTGACGTGAGTTATTCTGAAGTAATTGTGTGGTGGAAGGAAGAAAAGCTGACATGCTTTGGCTGTAATTGGGTCACTAAAGTAGAAATAAGTGAGTGTATTGTCACTAAGTGGACAATGGAGTAGAGGAGTTGGAGGAGGATGGCATGGTCGAAAATGTCAAAGGCTCTAGCAGCCAAAAGGTATCAGTAGTGATAAATGCACCACAGTTACAAACAGAGAAAATGTTGTTAGTGACTTTAATTAGATGTTATATATTTTCATACCATCACTAAAACCACCTCTATTTTTTCCCCCAATCTTAGCTCATCTGCTGATGGAACCCTCGCTCTTGCCTTCATTACCTCTAGACACAACTATTCCAACCAACTCTTGACCACATTCTACCCTTTGTAAAGTTAAGGATATTCAAAATTCTATTGCCCCTGTTTTAACTTGCAGCGAGTCCTGTACCCTATCATCCCTGTGCTCACTGACTCATCAAGCAATGTCTTGATTTTTAAATTCCCATCTTTTTTTTCCAAATCATCCCATCTCTGTAATCTCAACCATCCCACAACCCTCAGATATATGTATTCCCGTTATTTAAGCCTCTTGAGCATTTCAGATTTTAATTGCTCCACTACTGATGTTCATGCCTTCATCTGCCTCGGCTTGAAGCTCTGAAATTCCCTTCTGCCTTGCCTTCGCCATTAAAATACTCCCAAAATCTACCTCTTTGACCAAGCTTTTGGTCATCTGACCTAATGTCCCATTATGTAATTTTGTGTCATACTTCGTTGTAAAATGTTCCTGTGAAGCGCTTTGGGATGTTTCATTATGTTAAAGATGCTGTATAAATACAAATAGTTGTTGTTGAGTCATGGAAACTGAAAGATTTTGCATTCAATTCCAAAGTCTTTGTTAAGCTGTGGAGAGACAATCAGTTTCAACGATCTGGGCAATGGAAAGAAAAACAGGCTGGGTTCCCACTTTAGAGTGTTGTCCTACAACCTGCTGGAAGGTAATTGTATGTGAATGTCAAGTGAGGATGGGATTGACTTGGCAGTGGCCTTTTCAATGGTCAAATAGCCACACAAATGAACCATCCTGGATGGCATGTGAACAATAAGGTAGCTGGGCAAGGACCCAGATGGCTACATGGGAATCGTACACCATCATGAATTATCAGTTTTAGAAGACAAGGGGAAAGGGGCGAAATAAAACTCTCAGGGCAACAATCACCAGATTATTGAGCACCCACGTGTGGGAAAATAGTGCTTCTGAAGAAGTTACATCAGGGTTTTAATATGCACAAAAAGTGACATGATCATGGTTTCCTTCCAAGTTTTGGAAGAACACAGTGCAGCACAGACTTGGTGGAGTCTCTCAAGCATTTATTCTCCTGGCTCTTTTATATATGCATATGTACAAATATGGAAATCGAGCTGGCTTCAAATGGCTCAATTCCTAAAACAATAAACTGATTTTCCACATGACACTTCAAATGATTTGAAAATCTCAACCGAAAATCCTCAGTCCCTACCTTCTGTTTTGTGCTTAATGGTTGAGATTTAATCTTCTCTTCTTTGCCTTTTGCAATACGCAGAAACTGCTTCAGATCTCCCTGGAAGACAAGAGTGTGAAGTTTAAATGTTCAACAGTAACATCTGATTGACTAAGAACATTTGGGACGCAGTAACTTTTGGTAGAGTAAGAATATTTGGGACACAGTGTGCAAACACTAAAACAGGAAACTAAGACTATATTGTCACAAATAACCCCCAGCTTTGCTTCATGTTTGTAACATAGTTGATGTTAGGCACAATAACTGCAATATGTATGGACTTAGGCTATTTTTGGCACAAACAGTAAGAGTCCATCATTTGATTTGGGGTTTTTCATGTTGGTATGAAAGGGTTTGGAATGGGACTTGAAAAGAGCACAGGAGAGAGCAGGAGAGGGTGCGGATAGACCATGGGGAGAGGGAGAAAAGAGGGAGCGAGGAGGGGGCAGGAGGAAAGAGCTATGTCTGGTGCTGGCTTCTTGGCTGCCATCCCCTGCAGACGCTGTGGAACAAATGCTGGGAATGCTGGGGAACCGTTTCGATGCAGCTCCCCAGTGCTTGTAGTAGTTACAGAGGGAATGCGCCGCTGGAGCAGCATGAAACTCGTGGGAATAGAAATTAATACCATTGAGCTGAAACCACACCAGCGCCATCGGCCGCCAGAACCAACAGTCTGCCATTTTTAAATAATCAAAGCAAACTCGTCAGGCTGTGCAGCAAGACATTATATAAGGATACTGCACAAAAATTAAATTCTTCAATTATAGCCATTTAAACAATGCCGTGAAGGATTTTGATATAAAAGTTCCGAGGTGAGTGAAAGAGAGACAACAATCCAGCACAGTTTTGATGAGAGAATTTTAAATTAAAGCATTCAGGTTTGGGGAGGGATATCCAGAGCATTGCATCCAGAGAGTTGGATACTCCATCAATTTTAATGTGAAGAGGGTGAAAGGGAGTAATAAACAAGACACAGAAGTCAAGAATAGAATGCGCCAAAGTGTAGATGGTTGCAGAGTTGAAGCAGACTGAACAGACAGCATTGACAGTTAGATTTGGAGAACTTGGTAGTTTGTGGTATGTGGCATGCCAGTAGACATTCTGCAAATTCAAGGGTCTTGCATTGCCAGAAGAAATCCAGAACTATTACTCTTGACAGTTATCCATGGCCTTGCAAGAAGGCGAAGTGTGGATATTGAGTTAACATTGGTGTTCAACATGGCTGTGATACCTTCATGCTGCTAGTTGCTGCCTGGCCTGATGATAACATGTGAAATAGTATCAGGTCGCATTCCCAAAACTTGCCGGCATTTTGATTTGATTTGATTTATTATTGTCACATCTACTAACATACAGTGAAAGTATTGTTTCTTGCACGCTATAATAGACAAAGCATACTGTTCATAGTGAAGGAAACGAGAGAGTGTAGAATGTAGTGTTACAGTCATAGCTAGGGTGTAGAGAAAGATCAACTTAATGCAAATTAAGTCCATTCAAAAGTCTGACAGCAGCAGGGAAGAAGCTGTTTTTGAGTAGGTTGGTACGTGACCTCAGACTTTTGTACCTTTTTCCCGAAGCAAGAAGGTGGAAGAGAGAATGTCCGGGGTGCATGGGGTCCTTAATTATGCTGGCTGCTTTGCCGAGGCAGCAGGAAGTGTAGACAGAGTCAATGGATGGGAGGCTGGTTTGCGTGATGGATTGGGCTACATTCACGACCTTTCGTAGTTCCTTGTAGTCTTGGGCAGAGCAGGAGCCATACCAAGCTGTGATACAACCAGAAAGCTTTCTATGGTGCATCTGTAAAGGTTGGTGAAAGTTGTAGCAGACATGCCAAATTTCCTTAAGTCTTCAGAGAAAGTAGAGGCGTTGGTGGGCTTTCTTAACTATGGTGTCGGCGTCGGGGGACCAGGACAGGTTGTTGGTGATCTGGACACCTAAAGACTTGAAGCTCTCGACCCTTTCTATTTCATCCCTGTTGACGTAGACAGGGGCATGTTCTCCTCTATGCTTCCTGAAGTCGATGACAATTTCCTTCGCTTTGTTGACATTGAGGGAGAGATTATTGTTGCCGCACCAGTTCACCAGATTCTCTATCTCATTCCAGTACTCTGTCTCGTCATTGTTTGAGATCCGACCCACTATGATGGTGCTGTCAGCAAACTTGAAAATCGAATTGGAGGGGAATTTGACCACACAGTCATAGGTGTATAAGTAGTAGGGGGCTGAGAACACAGCCTTTAAACATAGAAACATAAAAAATGGGTGCAGGAGTAGGCCATTTGGCCAATCGAGTCTGCACCAACATTCAATATTGTCATGGTTGATCATGCACTTTCAGTATCCTATAATTCAGTATCCCACAGTTCAGTATTTAGGTTGTAAGCCTGCAAGATCAACGCCTCCAGGAAGGAAAAATATAAGAGATATTTCTGGTTCACATTACTTTAGAATTAAACACTGATTGAAACAAGTTTATAGAAGCCAAATGCAGAAAAAACACAACAATGTCTGGTCAGCAGCTCTAAAACCACGTAGCCAAGTCAGATGTCAAACTTGTTAAATACCCAGAAATTCTGGTTTGCAGCTTACCACAGCACTTCGGTAAAGTGGAATGCATTATTAACCTTTGCATTTTCTAGCTTTCATTATTGTTTAATAATGCTGATAGATCTCTAGAGATTATCTTGTGCTATTGCTGTTTTTCATAGTTACTTCACAGAACTGTCATCACAAGTCTGGGAAACAAGGAACTAAGTCTGCCAGAAATGAATGAGAGGGGACTGGTCCACTGGCACATCATCACTTCCACTACACAGCGAAGCTACTAATTCAACAACAGATCAAGTGCAACTCAGTAAAGCCAGGCTGATTGTTATGCAAAAGATATTACAAAAGGTACACACTAGACATCTAACATGACTGGACATAAATATAGGATTTAGCTCTTACTGAAGCCATAAGACTTGTTTTCAGTTTGGCAAGCATAGCTTCACATTTCTTCCATGTATAGCAATTCAGTTTTCAGACTGCACTAGCTGATGCAAAAATCCAAATATAGGGGCAATCTTATGTAAAAAATTCCAAGTCCAGGACGAGTGTGAAAATGGGAGTTTCTGTTCTGTTTTTTGGGCGAGTTCAAATCTGCGATCTTATCCACTCAGACAAAAACATCCTCAAAAAACCGTTCTTCTGTGCTGCCATCAGATTTTTGAATGGACCTACCTCGCATTAAGTTGATCTTTCTCTACGCCCTAGCTATGACTGTAATACTACATTCTGCACTCTCTCCTTTCCTTCTCTCTATGTACATTATACTTTGTATAGTCCACAAGAAGCAATACTTTTCACTGTATACGAATACATGTGACAATAATAATGCATACCTAGCTCCTCCCATTAACCATATTATCACATGACCCTGTCAAATCAACCTAAGAACACAACATAAGAACATAAGAACTAGGAGCAGGAGCATCTGGCTCCTCGAGCCTGATCCACCATTCAATAAGATCATGGCTGACCTTTTTGTGGATTCAGCTCCACTTACCTGCCCGCTCATCATAGCCCTTAATTCCTTCACTGTTCAAAAATTTATCTATCCTTGCCTTAAAAACATTCAATGAGGTAGCCTCAACTGCTTCATGGGGAGGGAATTCCACAGATTCACAACCCTTTGTGTGAAGAAGTTCCTCCTCAATTCAGTCCTAAATCTGCTCCCCTTTATTTTGAAGCCATGCCCCCTCATTCTAGTTTCATCTGCCAGAGGAAACAACTTCCCTGCTTCTATCTTATCTATTCCCTTCATAATCTTATATGTTTCTAAAAGATCTCCCCTCATTCTTCTGAATTCCAATGAGTAAAGCCCCAGTCTACTCAGTCTCTCCTCATAAACCCATCCTCTCAACTCCGGAATCAATCTAATGAATCTCCTCTGCACCCCCTCCAGTGCCAGTATATCCTTTCTCAAGTAAGGAGACTAAAACTGTACACAGTACTCCAGGTGTGGCCTCACCAGCACCTTATACAGCTGCAACATAACCTCGCTGTTTTTAAACTCCATCCCTCTAGCAATAAAGGACAAAATTCCATTTGCCTTAATTACCTGCTGCACCTGCAAACCAATTCCTTGTGATTCTTGCACAAGGACACTCAGGTCCCTCTGCACAGCAGCATGCTGCAATTTTTTATAATTTAAATAATAGTCCATTTTGCTGTTATTCCTACCAAAATGGATGACCGCACATTTACCAACATTGTACTCCATCTGCCAGACCCTTGCCTACTCACTTAGACTATCTATATCCCTTTGCAGACTTTCAGCGTCTGCACACTTTGCTCTGTCACTCATCTTAGTGTCGTCTGCGTATTTTGACACACTACACTTGGTCCCCAACTCCAAATCATCTATGTAAATCATAAACAATTACTCGTAACACTGTGCACCTTTATCTTATGCAACAGCCTTTGCTGTGGCACCTTGTGAAACGCCTTCTGGAAATCCAGATGCACCACATCCACAGGTTCCCCACATCCACAGGTTCCCTTTTCCCCATTGTCCACTGCACATGTAATGTTCTCAAAGAATTCCACCAAATTAGTCAAAATGACTTGCCCTTTATGAACCCATGCTGTGTCTTTCTAATGGGACAATTTATATCCAGATGTCTCACTATTTCTTCCTTGATGATAAATTCAAGCATTTTCCATACTACAGAAGTTAAGCTAACCGGCCTATAGTTACCTGCCTTTTGTCTACCTCCTTTTTTAAACAGTTTTTAAAACCTAATCTTTTTTAAAACCTAAAATCAGTTTTTAAAACCTAACTTTTATTAACAGGGGGTTGGAGTTTAAGAGCCGTGGGGTTATGCTGAAACTGTACAGGACCTTGGTGAGACCACATTTGGAATATTGTGTGCAGTTCTGGTCACCTCACTATAAGAAGGATGTGGAAGCGCTGGAAAGAGTGCAGAGGAGATTTACCAGGATGCTGCCTGGTTTGGAGGGTAGGCCTTATGAGGAAAGGTTGAGGGAGCTAGGGCTGTTCTCTCTGGAGTGGAGGAGGCTGAGGGGAGACTTATTAGAGGTTTATAAAATGATGAAGGGGATAGATAGAGTGAACGTTCAAAGACTATTTCCTCGGGTGGATGGAACTATTACAAGGGGGCATAACTATAGGGTTCATGGTGGGAGATATAGGAAGGATATCAGAGGTAGGTTCTTTACGCAGAGAGTGGTTGGGGTGTGGAATGGACTGCCTGCAGTGATAGTGGAGTCAGACACTTTAGGAACATTTAAGCGGTTATTGGATAGGCACATGGAGCACACCAGGATGATAGGGAGTGGGATAGCTTGATCTTGGTTTCTGATAAAGCTCGGCACAACATCGTGGGCCGAAGGGCCTGTTCTGTGCTGTACTGTTCTATGTTCTATGTTCTAATCAAAAACCCCAAGGGAAATCTTCATGTATAAACAAAAATCCATTAACACCACATGGTTAAAATGAGTAATTATCCTGCTCTCCCAGCATCTGAGTTTCATTCCCTCTAGACAGACCAACTGCCTATGGAAAAAAGCTGAATTTTAAAACATTCCTCTTAAACATAAAAATATATATATATCAATAGCAAGGACTATCATCACACAATCTTGATACAGAGGTGGTACGTTCTCAACTTTCCTGGTGGTTTTCGTCCTTCTGTTTTTGCAACTTTGTTTCACAAAAATTGGTTGATGTGTTTACCAGATTAGATTACATGCAAGCATACATGCAAAGGTACAAACTAGGAGCATGAGTAGGCCATTTGGCCCATCCACCCTCTGCCAATTGATAAGATCATATTTAATCTGATTTAAGCTCATACTTTCCTGTCTATCCTTTTACCATTTGACTCCCTTGTCAGCATGCATCTATCCAACTCGGCATTAAAAATATTCAATGACCCTGTATTTACTGCTCTCAGGAGAAGAAAATTCTGGAGACAAATAACACTGAGAAAAAATTCTCCTTAGCCCTGAGATAGATAGATTTTTGATCAGTAACAAAATCAAGGGTTACGGGGAAAAGGCAGGAAAAGTGGATGTGAGGAATGTTGGATCAGCCGTGATCCTAGTGAATGGCGGGGCAGGCTCGAGGGGATGAATGGTCAACTCCTGTTCCTATTTCTTATGATCTTATGGTGAATCCCACGTGGACTGAATAGAATTTGCTGAAGACTAGCATCTGTGATGCTGGGAACCTCAGAAGGCCAAGAAATCTCATTCACATTGTACTTCTGGCTGATGACAACAAATGCTTTAATCCTTGTCTTTTGCACTACCATGCTAGACTACCCTATCATTGAAGGTGGGAATGCTAGTGGAGTCTCCTCCTCAGTTAGTACTCCCTGATACCGAATGAAGTCTCAGCTGAGATTTCATACTCAATTGGGGATCAAACCCATAATCTTCTGAGGTGAGTGTATTACCACTGAGCCAAGCCTGACACAAAGAACAAATCTTATCAGTTTAGACAGATTAAAAAGCATTATCAATTTCTTAACTAATTCTTTCAATTAGTTTGAAGATTATGTTCTACTTACCAAAAAGATAACTGGATTTTCGGTACAAGCAGAATCTCCAAGATTTATTCACAAATTGTCCTGGATTAACATGTTTCAAAACACTGTGGCATTTTCAGAACTGACTAAGCAACACAATGGAGCAACTTCCCTTTGAATCTCTTACCAGATCAACATATTCAATGAGCATGTAGTGTGGCTCCATTTCTCGGCAGAGGCCCAGCAGTCTCACTACATTGCTGTGATTCATCTTACTAAACATCTCAAACTCTCGACGGAATTCTAGCTGGAGCTGTTCATCCCTCGTGGTCAGACTCTTCACCAGAACTACCATGTCTACATCACTTTTGTCAATCCCCTTGGCTTTGGCTAAGAATACCTCGCCATACTCTCCTTTTCCTGTAGTTACAAACATAAGAGCAAAGGTTGAACAATGTGTCAAATCTAAAACAATCAATATCATAAGTTGACAGATATAATTTTTGACAATGTACATTTAAAAATAGCTAAACTTCCACATTCTGCAGACATAAAAGTAAAAATTGTTCAGGCCACTAAATGATGGAGACACTACAGTAAAGTGCACATTCAGTATCCTTCTCAGGTGGGAGTGATTCTTTAGAGAAACATTTGAAGGCCAGTTATTTCCTCTTGGGAACTCACCCCTCCCTGCCCTGCTGATGCTTATTTAAGTGTGATACTATTGCACAATACTTGATAGCCTGAATACTTGAAAGGACAAGCAAGTCCCTGGCAGACAGCAGAGCTGAGTCAGATATAATCCATGCATTATCCGTGCACATGTATGTGATTAAATGGCAGTGAGAAGCATGAGTCTTGGTTCATTTCTCTAACTCCTGAAATCAGCTGTAGTTGATTTCACTTGGCATGGTTGTGAAACTAACTAGAACAGGACAGGATGAAACCTGCAATCTTCCTGGTTTGTAACATTCAGCACCACATTAGAAACAACATTTAGACATCAAGACTACCATTGAAGGTGGAGAGTATTTCAAAATCCCTCATCACTAGTAGCTGCCGATGCAGAAATGGTCCTGGGTTAAGAACATAAGAACTAGGAGCAGGAGTAGGCCATCTGGCCCCTTGAGCCTGCTCCGCCATGCAATAAGATCATGGCTGATCTTTTCATGGACTCAGCTCCACTTACCCGCCCACTCACCATAACCCTTAATTCCTTTACTGTTCAAAAATGTATCTATCCTTGCCTTAAAAACATTCAATGAGGTAGCCTCAACTGCTTCACTGGGCAGGGAATTCCACAGATTCACAACCCTTTGTGTGAAGAAGTTCCTCCTCAACTCAGTCCTAAATTTGCTTCCCCTTATTTTGAGGCTATGCCCCCTAGTTCTAGTTTCACCCGCCAGTGGAAACAACTTCCCTGCTTCTATCTTATCTATTCCCTTCATAATCTTATATGTTTCTATAAGATCTCCCTGATCATTCCAAGTTTGTGTTATTTTAATTCAGCATCAACAATACACAATGTAGAGAGAGTGCTCAAACCTCATAGAATGCGTAAACATCAAATAAACTTGCTAGACATAGATTGAAGCCAACACCCCAAAAAGATGCCAGAGTGCTGACACACTGGGCCCAACAAAATACTTCCCTGGACAGAATTTTTAAGACTTAACCTGACTTCCCATCTCCCAGCTTAGATTTTTAAGCATATTGCGATTCGGTAGCATGCCAATAGGGCATTTATTAATTTATTTAGGACACCTTAGTGGTGATTCTCCCAAAAAATTCTAAGTGCCAAATTCATGTAAAAATGGGAGTAACTCCCACTGTTTTTATTTAATGGCATTTTCAAAATAAATCTCCCAAACTCTGTGCATCATAGAGTGCCTCAGAGAGCTTCACATTGAAAATCACAGGGTGAGGCCTATTCCTGCTCGAGAGGCCGGCAGCATAGTGCTGAGCAGGTCACTGCGCACGCGCCCATCTGTCAGACCAGAGATCGGTGCATGCACACTCCTGGTCCTCTCCGGGAAAGCCCCGATGTCATCCCTGCCTTCCCCCCCATCCCTGATCTCCCCAAACAACCCCCGCACTCCACCCCAGTGGCCAGCCTCGATCGCCCCTTCCTCTGCCACCGATCCCAACTGCAGAGTTGCAGCGAGACACCCCCCCCCCCCCCACCCACTATCACTGATCTCCCCCACATAGGCCCTGCCTCCCCTGTGAATATATAAGCAATGGTACTATGAAATTGCTACAACACACTAAGACAAGCAGTGGAGAAATCATAACATAAAAATGTTATTTAGCCTCTTGAGCTTGCTCTATCATTCAAAGAACAAAGAACAAAGAACAATACAGCACAGGAACAGGCCCTTCGGCCCTCCAAGCCCGCGCCGCTCCCCGGTCCAGGATTGAATCCTGAATCCAGGATCCCCGCCCAATTTTCCAGCCTATCTACATACCAATATCCTATCCACCGAGCTGTCCCTCACAGCTACGATGCTTTGTTCATTACAACCTATTAACTCACCCCCACCCCCCCATTCCAGACCATGTGATCTCCAGGGAGAGGCGAAAACCCAGAGTGAAAAACCCCAGGGCCAATATGGGGAAAAAAATTCTGGGAAATTCCTCTCCGACCCCGAGGCGATCGAAACGAGTCCAGGAGATCACAATGGCCCAGATCGGAAAATGCTTCCCAACCCTAGTCATTTCCACTTCCACGAACACTTATATGAATTCCCTGCCCCCGAGACAGGTTCCCAACTATCCGCAGTCTCGCTCTGTACTGGCACCAGCAAGATGATCATAGAATGAAGCCTTGAAACGAGAAACAAGGAACAATTAGCCCGCGCCGCTCCCTGGTCCAAACTAGACCACTCTTTTGTATCCCTCCATTCCCACTCCGTTCATATAGCTGTCTAGATAAGTCTTAAACGTTCCCAGTGTGTCCGCCTCCACCACCTTGCCCGGCAACACATTCCAGGCCCCCACGACCCTCTGTGTGAAATATGTCCTTCTGATATCTGTGTTAAACCTCCCCCCCTTCACCTTGAACCTATGACCCCTCGTGAACGTCACCACCGACCCGGGGAAAAGCTTCCCACCGTTCAATGTACTCATGCCTGATTTTCTATCTCAATTTCATTTCTCTGCCGAATCCAAATATGCATTGATTCTTTGATCTCAGTCTTCAAAATGCTCAATGATGAAGCATCCACAACCAACTTGAAAGGAGGATTCCAAGATTCACAACCCACTGGGTGCAGAAATCTCTCCTCATCTCAGTACTAAATGACCAACCCTTTATCCCGAGGCTGTCTCTCCATGTTTTGGATTCCAACGGACAAGCTAAAAAATTTCTGTCTAACTTATCAAGCCCTTTAAGATCAGATTTCCACTCAACAGGTACACATATTACTCCTGCCTGCAGGGTACATTGAAATTATTTAATGGCTTTGCATTACCGTGTTGCAATATTTCAACATCTCATCCTCTGATCTGGCATTACATTACCATGATTGCAATAGTGGAGACAGTGGACAATATACTAGCTCTAACATGGCTTGTGGGATATTAGTTATAATCTTTGCTATGGCTGGAATTTGTCAACTTAATTCCTGCAAAAAGTCAGGGAGGCATTTATGTCTTTACAACATACCTAAGGTTGTGATTGCCTTAAGATTTGAGCGAGGGAAGTGCAGTTTATCATGCATGCTGTGGCGCTTGTTGGACATGACTGTCATACTGATGTTATTCATGGATGCCTCCTCCTGAATCTCAGCTGTTAGCTGGCCGTTCTGC
Source organism: Mustelus asterias (assembly GCF_964213995.1). Classification (NCBI taxonomy): domain Eukaryota; kingdom Metazoa; phylum Chordata; class Chondrichthyes; order Carcharhiniformes; family Triakidae; genus Mustelus; species Mustelus asterias. The sequence continues at coordinate 10,897,960 of NC_135805.1, forward strand.
TGCAAAGTCCCACCTGTATTTAAAGAATATAAAGCTGTCAAAACATGTACTCAATCCAGCTACGTGAATCATTATAATCCATATATTATATAAAGAAACATACATATACATACACCCACCCATGCACAAACAATTAATCTAAACAAGATTGCATCTGTACAGCACATTCCATGATATCCCAAAGTGCTTTGCAGTCACTTAAATATAAGTGCAGTAATGTGGGACTGTTGTAATGTGGGAAATGCAGCAGTTAATTTGCACACAGGTTCCCACAAACATAGACCAGATATTATTTTTGAGATGCTGATTAAGGGATAAATGTTGGCCAGGTCACCAGGGAAAATATCTCTCATCTTTTTGGAAAATATGCCATGGGAATATTTTACTTTCACCTCAGAAGTCAGATGGGACCTTGTTTTAATCTCTCATCTGAAAGACAGCATTTCTGGCAAGATAGCACTCTGTCAGTACTGCACTGAAGTAAATCTGAAATTTGTGCCGAAATCTTGAGGCCCACAGCATTCTAATTCAGAAGCAATAGTGCAACCAACTGAGCCATGGCTGACAATCAAGCAACTTATTGTGTTATGAGAGTAATTTTTCATTCAAAATTTTCTGTCCAATTTAATCACTGCGTAAAATCATAGAATGATAGAATAGCCTTCTTCTGTGCTGTAGCCATTCAGCCATCATATCCGTGGCAGCTCCCCACAACAGGAACTCAGCTAGACTCAATCTCCCGCCTTTTCTTTGCAGCCCCACAAATTTTCTCTCTTCAGATAATTATTCAATTCTCTTTTGAAAGCCATGATTCCACCTGTCTCTGCCACGTTTTTACATTCTCAGACAGTGCATCCTGACCCTATTTTCTTTTCATGGGTTACCTTTGGTTCTTGTGCCATTCATCTTAAAAAGGAGTCCTCTGGTTCTTCACCCACCAATTAGAACAATTTCTCTCGAACAAACACCTCTATCAAATCTCCCCTCAACATCTACTTGTAAAGAGCACCACCTGCCTTAGCTTCGCCAATCCACGCAACTAAACTTCCTCATCATCTCAAGAAAGCTGTTCTGCACTTTCCCAAAAGATATTTGCAAACTTGGGGTGTCCAGGATTGGACGAGAGGATCCTCATTTTTTTTATTATTCATTTGTGTGGCATGGGCATCTCTGGCTGGCCAGCATTAATTGCCCATCCCAAGTTGCCCTTGGAGGGCAGTTGAAAGTCAACCACATTGCTGTGGCTCTGGAGTCACATGTAGGTCAGGCCAGGTTAAGAATGACAGATTTCTGCCCTTAGTGAACCAGGTGGGTTTTTCCAACAATTGACAATGGTTTCAGGGTCATAAGTAGATTCTTAATTCCAGATATTTTGTAATGAATTCAAAATCCACCAGCTGCCGTGGTGGGATTTGAACCTGGGTCCCCAAAACATTAGCTGAGTTTCTAGATTAATAGTCCAGCAATAATACCACGAGGCCATCGTCTCCCCTGAAAGCCCAGTGTTGCCATGAGGCTTTGTATTTGTCTCACTGACCAAATAAGGTGTGTTGGTTGTGACAAGGCCGTGTTCTTTTGTTAGGAGCAGGGTACAGTTCCTACCCTCTCTCTACCAATTAAACCTTTGCAGAAGTCTGTGTCCTTTCTAACCCTGGTATTGCAATCACCAAAGAGGTTCAGGCCAAGGATTGTTCGAGGCTGGAGTAAAATTCTTCTCTGGACTGGTCTGTAGTTTCCAGTATTGGGGTGTATGGGGTGAGGACTGTAGCGCACTGGTTCTCAGCCAGTGTGAGCTGAAGAGTCATCAGACATTCATTTATCCCACAAATGGTCAACGAGTTCATTTTTAATGGTGAAGCTGAACCCATGGAGCCGGGATCTTCTTTTTATTTACATTTTCACTTTGTTTCTTGAGCTGGCCTTTCCCTGCCAACTGTGTCACACTTCGGGCAGCAATGTCAATGCCAAAATGCTTGCGCTCCAAGACAGCGAGAGCAGTACGCCCGTTCAAGTCCGTCACTGTTGGGGTTGTCCATCAGGGCCCTGATGTTCCAGGTCCCAAAATTATTTTGAAGGGGTGACAGATGCCTGTGCATGAGTTCTTTTAATGTGGGGGGGGGTTTAACACCAGCTACCACAAGGGCTTGATGGAGCAAGGACCTGACCCAGTGGAAGGGGGTCCAGTGACTGCGGCAAACCAGACGCCACTGTATGGGACTAGGATATGCAAGCACACAAACCCCAACTGTCCTTCCTCCCAAAGGATCTCTCATCCGTGGGTTTCATAAAACTCAGTGGCGACTTCATAAGTTCATGAGGATGGCACTGGCCTCTCACTGTGAACAGTCCCGTTGCTCCCTCTAACAGTGAACAATCCGGTTGCTCCCTCTCGCTGTGAACAATCCCGTTGCTCCCTCTCACTGTGAACAATCCCGTTGCTCCCTCTCACTGTGAACAATCCCGTTGCTCCCTCTCACTGTGAAAAATCCCCTTGCCCCCTCTCACTGTGAACAATCCCGTTGCTCCCTCTCACTGTGAAAAATCCCCTTGCCCCCTCTCACTGTGAACAATCCCATTGCTGCCTCTCACTGTGAACAATCCCGTTGCTCCCTCTCACTGTGAACAATCCCGTTGCTGCCTCTCACTGTGAACAATCCCGTTGCTCCCTCTCACTGTGAACAATCCCGTTGCTGCCTCTCACTGTGAAATCCCGTTGCTCCCTCTCACTGTGAACAATCCCGTTGCTGCCTCTCACTGTGAACAATCCCGTTGCTCCCTCTCACTGTGAAAAATCCCCTTGCCCCCTCTCACTGTGAACAATCCCGTTGCTCCCTCTCAATGAGAACAATCCCATTGCTCCCTTTCACTGTGAACAATCCCGTTGCGCCCTCTCACTGTGAACAATCCCGTTGCTCCCTCTGGCTGTGAACAATCCCGTTGCTCCCTCTCACTGTGAACAATCCCGTTGCTCCCTCTCACTGTGAATAATCCCGTTGCTGCCTCTCACTGTGAACAATCCCGTTGCTCCCTCTCACGGTCAACAATCCCGTTGCTCCCTCTCACTGTGAACAATCCCGTTGCTCCCTCTCACTGTGAAATCCCGTTGCTCCCTCTCACTGTGAAATCCCGTTGCTCCCTCTCACTGTGAAATCCCGTTGCTCCCTCTCACTGTGAACAATCCCGTTGCTCCCTCTCACTGTGAACAATCCCGTTGCTCCCTCTCGCTCTGAACAATCCCGTTGCTGCCTCTCACTGTGAAATCCCGTTGCTCCCTCTCACTGTGAACAATCCCGTTGCTCCCTCTCACTGTGAACAATCCCGTTGCTCCCTCTCACTGTGAACAATCCCGTTGCTCCCTCTCACTGTGAACAATCCCGTTGCTCCCTCTCACTGTGAACAATCCCGTTGCTCCCTCTCACTGTGAACAATCCCGTTGCTCCCTCTCACTGTGAACAATCCCGTTGCTCCCTCTCACTGTGAACAATCCCGTTGCTACCTCTCACTGTGAACAATCCCGTTGCTCCCTCTCACTGTGAACAATCCCGTTCCTGCCTTTGGCTGTGAACAATCCCGTTGCTCCCTCTCACTGTGAAAAATCCCCTTGCCCCCTCTCACTGTGAACAATCCCATTGCTGCCTCTCACTGTGAACAATCCCGTTGCTCCCTCTCACTGTGAACATTCCCGTTGCTCCCTCTCACTGTGAACAATCCCGTTGCTGCCTCTCACTGTGAACAATCCCGTTGCTCCCTCTCACTGTGAACAATCCCGTTGCTGCCTCTCACTGTGAAATCCCGTTGCTCCCTCTCACTGTGAACAATCCCGTTGCTGCCTCTCACTGTGAACAATCCTGTTGCTCCCTCTCACTGTGAAAAATCCCCTTGCCCCCTCTCACTGTGAACAATCCCGTTGCTCCCTCTCAATGAGAACAATCCCATTGCTCCCTTTCACTGTGAACAATCCCGTTGCGCCCTCTCACTGTGAACAATCCCGTTGCTCCCTCTGGCTGTGAACAATCCCGTTGCTCCCTCTCACTGTGAACAATCCCGTTGCTCCCTCTCACTGTGAATAATCCCGTTGCTGCCTCTCACTGTGAACAATCCCGTTGCTCCCTCTCACGGTCAACAATCCCGTTGCTCCCTCTCACTGTGAACAATCCCGTTGCTCCCTCTCACTGTGAAATCCCGTTGCTCCCTCTCACTGTGAAATCCCGTTGCTCCCTCTCACTGTGAAATCCCGTTGCTCCCTCTCACTGTGAACAATCCCGTTGCTCCCTCTCACTGTGAACAATCCCGTTGCTCCCTCTCGCTCTGAACAATCCCGTTGCTGCCTCTCACTGTGAAATCCCGTTGCTCCCTCTCACTGTGAACAATCCCGTTGCTCCCTCTCACTGTGAACAATCCCGTTGCTCCCTCTCACTGTGAACAATCCCGTTGCTCCCTCTCACTGTGAACAATCCCGTTGCTCCCTCTCACTGTGAACAATCCCGTTGCTCCCTCTCACTGTGAACAATCCCGTTGCTCCCTCTCACTGTGAACAATCCCGTTGCTCCCTCTCACTGTGAACAATCCCGTTGCTACCTCTCACTGTGAACAATCCCGTTGCTCCCTCTCACTGTGAACAATCCCGTTCCTGCCTTTGGCTGTGAACAATCCCGTTGCTCCCTCTCACTGTGAACAATCCCGTTGCTCCCTCTCGCTGTGAACAATCCCGTTGCTCCCTCTCACTGTGAACAATCCCGTTGCTCCCTCTCACTGTGAACAATCCCGTTGCTGCCTCTGGCTGTGAACAATCCCGTTGCTCCCTCTCACTGTAAACAATCCCGTTTCTGCCTCTCACTGTGAACAATCCGGTTGCTCCCTCTCACTGTGAACAATCCCGTTGCTCCCTCTCACTGTGAGCAATCCCGTTGCTCCCTCTCACTGTGAACAATCCCGTTGCTCCCTCTCACTGTGAACAATCCGGTTGCTCCCTCTCACTGTGAACAATCCCGTTGCTCCCTCTCACTGTGAACAATCCCATTACTGCCTCTCACTGTGAACAATCCCGTTGCTCCCTCTCACTGTCAACAATCCCGTTGCTCCCTCTCACTGCGAGCAATCCCGTTGCTCCCTCTCACTGTGAACAATCCCGTTGCTCCGTCTCGCTGTGAACAATCCCGTTGCTCCCTCTCACTGTGAACAATCCCGTTGCTCCCTCTGGCTGTGAACAATCCCGTTGCTGCCTCTCACTGTGAACAATCCCGTTGCTGCCTCTCGTGTGAACAATTCCATTGCTCCCTCTCACTGTGAACAATCCCGTTGCTCCCTCTCACTGTGAGCAATCCCGTTGCTGCCTCTCACTGTGAACGATCCCGTTGCTCCCTCTCACTGTGAACAATCCCGTTGCTGCCTCTGGCTTTGAACAATCCCGTTTCTGCCTCTTACTGTGAACAATCCCGTTGCTCCCTCTCACTGTGAACAATCCCGTTGCTCCCTCTCACTGTGAACAATCCCGTTGCTCCCTCTCACTGTGAACAATCCCGTTGCTCCCTCTCACTGTCAACAATCCCGTTGCTGCCTCTCACTGTGAACAAATCCGTTGCTCCCTCTCACTGTGAACAATCCCGTTGCTGCCTCTCACTGTGAACACTCCCGTTGCTCCATCTGGCTGTGAACAATCCCGTTGCTCCCTCTCACTATGAACAATCCCGTTGCTCCCTCTCACTGTGAACAATCCCGTTGCTCCCTCTCACTGTGAACAATCCCGTTGTTCCCTCTCACTGTCAACAGTCCCGTTGCTCCCTGTCACTGTGAACAATCCCGTTGCTGCCTCTCACTGTGAATAATCCCGTAGCTCCCTCTCACTGTGAACAATCCCGTTGCTCCCTCTCACTGTGAACAATCCCGTTGCTCCTTCTCGCTGTGAACAATCCCGTTGCTCCCTCTCACTGTGAACAATCCCGTTGCTCCCTCTCACTGTGAACAATCCCGTTGCTGCCTCTCGTGTGAACAATCCCGTTGCTCCCTCTCACTGTGAATAATCCCGCTGCTCCCTCTCACTGTGAACAATCCCGTTGCTCCCTCTCACTGTGAACAATCCCGTTGCTCACTCTCACTGTGAACAATTCCGTTGCTCCCTCTCACTGTGAACAATCCCGTTTCTGCCTCTCACTGTGAACAATCCCGTTGCTCCCTCTCACCGTGAACTATCCCGTTGCTCCCTCTCACCGTGAAAAATCCCGTTGCTCCCTCCCACTGTGAACAATCCCATTGCTGCCTCTCACTGTGAACAATCCCGTTGCTCTCTCTCTCTGTGAACATTCCCGTTGCTCCCTCTCACTGTCAACAATCCCGTTGCTCCCTCTCACTGTCAACAATCCCGTTGCTCGCTCTCACTGTGAACAATCCCGTTGCTCCCTCTGGCTCTGAACAATCCCGTTGCTCCCTCTCACTCTGAACAATATCGTTGCTCCCTCTCACTGTGACCAATCCCGTTGCTCCCACTCACTGTGAACAATCCCGTTGCTCCCTCTCATCGTGAACAATCCCGTTGCTCCCTCTCATCGTGAACAATCCCGTTGCTCCCTCTCACTGTGAACAATTCCGTTGCTCCCTCTCACTGTGAACAATCCCGTTGCTCCCTCTCACTGCGAGCAATCCCGTTGCTCCCTCTCACTGTGAACAATCAAGTTGCTGCCTCTCACTGTGAACAATTCGTTGCTGCCTCTCGTGTGAACAATCCCGTTGCTCCCTCTCACTGTGAACAATCCCGTTGCTCCCTCTCACTGTGAGCAATCCCGTTGCTGCCTCACACTGTGAACAATCCCGCAGCTCCCTCTCACTGTGAACAATCCCGTTGCTCCCTCTCACTGTCAACAATCCCGTTGCTGCCTCTCACTGTGAACAATTACGTTGCTCCCTCTCACTGTGAACAATCCCGTTGCTGCCTCTCACTGTGAGCAAATCCGTTGCTCCCTCTCACTGTGAACAATCCCGTTGCTGCCTCTCACTGTGAACACTCCCGTTGCTCCATCTGGCTGTGAACAATCCCGTTGCTCCCTCTCACTATGAACAATCCCGTTGCTCCCTCTCACTGTGAACAATCCCGTTGCTCCCTCTCACTGTGAGCAATCCCGTTGCTCCCTCTCACTGTGAACAATCAAGTTGCTGCCTCTCACTGTGAACAATCCCGTTGCTGCCTCTCGTGTGAACAATCCCGTTGCTCCCTCTCACTGTGAACAATCCCGTTGTTCCCTCTCACTGTCAACAGTCCCGTTGCTCCCTGTCACTGTGAACAATCCCGTTGCTGCCTCTCACTGTGAATAATCCCGTAGCTCCCTCTCACTGTGAACAATCCCGTTGCTCCCTCTCACTGTGAACAATCCCGTTGCTGCTTCTCGCTGTGAACAATCCCGTTGCTCCCTCTCACTGTGAACAATCCCGTTGCTCCCTCTCACTGTGAACAATCCCGTTGCTCCCTCTCACTGTGAACAATCAAGTTGCTGCCTCTCACTGTGAACAATCCCGTTGCTGCCTCTCGTGTGAACAATCCCGTTGCTCCCTCTCACTGTGAACAATCCCGTTGCTGCTTCTCGCTGTGAACAATCCCGTTGCTCCCTCTCACTGTGAACAATCCCGTTGCTCCCTCTCACTGTGAACAATCCCGTTGCTCCCTCTCACTGTGAACAATCAAGTTGCTGCCTCTCACTGTGAACAATCCCGTTGCTCCCTCTCACTGTGAACAATCCCGTTGCTCCCTCTCACTGTGAACAATCCCGTTGCTCCCTCTCACTGTGAACAATTCCGTTGCTCCCTCTCACTGTGAACAATCCCGTTTCTGCCTCTCACTGTGAACAATCCCGTTGCTCCCTCTCACCGTGAACAATCCCGTTGCTCCCTCTCACCATGAAAAATCCCGTTGCTCCCTCCCACTGTGAACAATCCCATTGCTGCCTCTCACTGTGAACAATCCCGTTGCTCCCTCTCTCTGTGAACATTCCCGTTGCTCCCTCTCACTGTCAACATTCCCGTTGCTCCCTCTCACTGTCAACAATCCCGTTGCTCCCTCTCACTGTGAACAATTCCGTTTCTGCCTCTCACTGTGAACAATCCCGTTGCTCCCTCTGGCTCTGAACAATCCCGTTGCTCCCTCTCACTCTGAACAATATCGTTGCTCCCTCTCACTGTGACCAATCCCGTTGCTCCCACTCACTGTGAACAATCCCGTTGCTCCCTCTCATCGTCAACAATCCCGTTGCTCCCTCTCACTGTGAACAATCCCGTTGCTCCCTCTCACTGTGAACAATCCCGTTGCTCCCTCTCACTGTGAACAATCCCGTTGCTCCCTCTCACTGTGAACAATCCCGTTGCTCCCTCTCACTGCGAGCAATCCCGTTGCTCCCTCTCACTGTGAACAATCCCGTTGCTCCCTCTCACTGTGAACAATTCGTTGCTGCCTCTCGTGTGAACAATCCCGTTGCTCCCTCTCACTGTGAACAATCCCGTTGCTCCCTCTCACTGTGAGCAATCCCGTTGCTCCCTCTCACTGTGAACAATCCCGTTGCTGCCTCTCACTGTGAACAATCCCGCAGCTCCCTCTCACTGTGAACAATCCCGTTGCTGCCTCTGGCTCTGAACAATCCCGTTGCTGACTCTCACTGTGAACAATCCCGCTGCTCCCTCTCACTGTGAACAATCCCGTTGCTCCCTCTCACGGTGAACAATTCCGTTGCTGCCTCTCACTGTGAACAATCCCGTTGCTCCCACTCACTGTGAACAATCCCGTTGCTCCCTCTCACTGTGAACAATCCCGTTGCTGCCTCTCACTGTGAACAATCCCGCAGCTCCCTCTCACTGTGAACAATCCCGTTGCTGCCTCTGGCTCTGAACAATCCCGTTGCTGACTCTCACTGTGAACAATCCCGCTGCTCCCTCTCACTGTGAACAATCCCGTTGCTCCCTCTCACGGTGAACAATTCCGTTGCTGCCTCTCACTGTGAACAATCCCGTTGCTCCCACTCACTGTGAACAATCCCGTTGCTGCCTCTCACTGTGAACAATCCCGTTGCTGCCTCTCACTGTGAACAATTCCGTTGCTCCCTCTCACTGTGAACAATCCCATAGCTTCCTCTCACTGTGAACAATCCCGTTGCTCCCTCTCACTGTGAACAATCCCGTTGCTGCCTCTCACTGTGAACAATCCCGTTGCTCCCTCTCGCTGTGAACAATCCCATTGCTCCCTCTCACTGTGAACAATCCCGTTGCTCCCTCTCACTGTGAGCAATCCCGTTGCTGCCTCTCACTGTGAACAATCCCGCAGCTCCCTCTCACTGTGAACAATCCCGTTGCTCCCTCTCACTGTGAGCAATCCCGTTGCTCCCACTCACTGTGAACAATCCCGTTGCTGCCTCTCACTGTGAACAATCCCGTTGCTGCCTCTGGCTCTGAACAATCCCGTTGCTGACTCTCACTGTGAACAATCCCGCTGCTCCCTCTCACTGTGAACAATCCAGTTGCTCCCTCTCACGGTGAACAATTCCGTTGCTGCCTCTCACTGTGAACAATCCCGTTGCTCCCTCTCACTGTGAACAATCCCGTTGCTCCCTCTCACTGTGAACAATCCCGTTGCTGCCTCTCACTGTGAACAATCCCGTTGCTCCCTCTCGCTGTGAGCAATCCTGTTGCTCCCTCTCACTGTCAACAATCCCGTTGCTCCCTCTCGCTGTGAACAATCCCGTTGCTGCCTCTCACTGTCAACAATCCCGTTGCTCCCTCTCACTGTCAACAATCCCGTTGCTCCCTCTGTCTGAGCAATCCCGTTGCTCCCTCTCACTGTGAACAATCCCGTTGCTCCCTCTCACGGTGAACAATCCCGTGGCTCCCTCTCACTGTGAACAATCCCGTTGCTCCCTCTCACTGTGAACAATCCCGTTGCTCCCTCTCACTGTGAACAATCCCGTTGCTTCCTCTCACTGTGAACAATCCCGTTGCTCCGTCTCGCTGTGAACAATCCCGTTGCTCCCTCTCACTGTGAACAATCCCGTTGCTCCCTCTGGCTGTGAACAATCCCGTTGCTGCCTCTCACTGTGAACAATCCCGTTGCTCCCTCTCACTGTGAACAATCCCGTTTCTGCCTCTCACTGTGAACAATCCCGTTGCTGCCTCTCACTGTGAACAATCCCGTTGCTCCCTCTCACTGTGAACAACCCCGTTGCTGCCTCTCACTGTGAACAATCCCGTTCCTCCCTCTCACTGTGAACAATCACGTTGCTGACTCTCACTGTGAACAATCCCGTTGCTCCCTCTCACTGTGAACAATCCCGTTGCTCTCTCTCACTGTGAACAATCCCGTTGCTCCCTCTCACTGTGAACAATCCCGTTGCTCCCTCTCACTGTGAACAATCCCGTTGCTCTCTCTGGCTGTGAACAATCCCGTTGCTCCCTCTCACTCTGAACAATCCCATTGCTGCCTCTCACTGTGAACAATCCCGATGCTCCCTCTCACTGTGAACAATCCCGTTGCTCCCTCTGGCTGTGAACAATCCCGTTGCTCCCTCTCACTCTGAACAATCCTGTTGCTCCCTCTCATTGTGAACAATCCCGTTGCTCCCTCTCACTGTGAACAATCCCGTTGCTGCCTCTCACTGTGAACAATCCCGTTGCTCCCTCTCACTGTGAACAATCCCATTGGTCCCTCTCACTGTGAACAATCCCGTTGCTCCCACTCACTGTGAACAATCCCGTTGCTGCCTCTCACTGTGAACAATCCCGTTGCTCCCTCTCACGGTGAAGAATCCCGTTGCTGCCTCTCACTGTGAACAATCCAGTTGCTGCCTCTCACTGTGAGCAATCCCGTTGCTCCCTCTCACTGTCAACAATCCCGTTGCTCCCTCTCGCTGTGAACAATTCCGTTGCTGCCTCTCAGTGTGAACAATCCCGTTGCTCCCTCTCACTGTCAACAATCCCGTTGCTCCCTCTGGCTGTGAACAATCCCGTTGCTCCCTCTCACGGTGAACAATCCCGTGGCTCCCTCTCACTGTGAACTATCCCGTTGCTCCCTCTGGCTGTGAACAATCCCGTTGCTGCGTCTCACTGTGAACAATCCCGTTCCTCCCTCTCACTGCGAACAATCCCGTTTCCGCCTCTCACTGTGAACAATCCCGTTGCTGCCTCTCACTGTGAACAATCCCGTTCCTCCCTCTCACTGTGAACAATCCCGTTGCTGCCTCTCACTGTGAACAATCCCGTTGCTCCCCCGGCTGTGAACAATCCCGTTGCTCCCTCTCACTGTGAACAATCCCGTTGCTCCCTCTCACTGTGAGCAATCCCTTTGCTGCCTCTCACTGTGAACAATCCCGTTGCTCCCTCTCACTGTGAACAATCCCGTTGCTCCCTCTCACTGTGAACAATCCCGTTGCTCCCTCTGGCTGTGAACAATCCCGTTGCTGCCTCTCACTGTGAACAATCCCGTTGCTGCCTCTCGTGTGAACAATACCGTTGCTCCCTCTCACTGTGAACAATCCCGTTGCTCCCTCTGGCTGTGAACAATCCCGTTGCTCCCTCTCACTGTGAACAATCCCGTTGCTCCCTCTCACTGTGAACAATCCCGTTGCTCCCTCTCACTGTGAACAATCCCGTTGCTGCCTCTCACTGTGAACAATCCCGCTGCTCCCTCTCACTGTGAACAATCCCATTGCTCCCTCTCACTGTGAGCAATCCCTTTGCTGCCTCTCACTGTGAACAATCCCGTTGCTCCCTCTCACTGTGAACAATCCCGTTGCTCCCTCTCACTGTGAACAATCAAGTTGCTGCCTCTCACTGTGAACAATCCCGTTGCTGCCTCTCGTGTGAACAATCCCGTTGCTCCCTCTCACTGTGAACAATCCCGTTGCTGCTTCTCGCTGTGAACAATCCCGTTGCTCCCTCTCACTGTGAACAATCCCGTTGCTCCCTCTCACTGTGAACAATCCCGTTGCTCCCTCTCACTGTGAACAATCAAGTTGCTGCCTCTCACTGTGAACAATCCCGTTGCTCCCTCTCACTGTGAACAATCCCGTTGCTCCCTCTCACTGTGAACAATCCCGTTGCTCCCTCTCACTGTGAACAATTCCGTTGCTCCCTCTCACTGTGAACAATCCCGTTTCTGCCTCTCACTGTGAACAATCCCGTTGCTCCCTCTCACCGTGAACAATCCCGTTGCTCCCTCTCACCATGAAAAATCCCGTTGCTCCCTCCCACTGTGAACAATCCCATTGCTGCCTCTCACTGTGAACAATCCCGTTGCTCCCTCTCTCTGTGAACATTCCCGTTGCTCCCTCTCACTGTCAACATTCCCGTTGCTCCCTCTCACTGTCAACAATCCCGTTGCTCCCTCTCACTGTGAACAATTCCGTTTCTGCCTCTCACTGTGAACAATCCCGTTGCTCCCTCTGGCTCTGAACAATCCCGTTGCTCCCTCTCACTCTGAACAATATCGTTGCTCCCTCTCACTGTGACCAATCCCGTTGCTCCCACTCACTGTGAACAATCCCGTTGCTCCCTCTCATCGTCAACAATCCCGTTGCTCCCTCTCACTGTGAACAATCCCGTTGCTCCCTCTCACTGTGAACAATCCCGTTGCTCCCTCTCACTGTGAACAATCCCGTTGCTCCCTCTCACTGTGAACAATCCCGTTGCTCCCTCTCACTGCGAGCAATCCCGTTGCTCCCTCTCACTGTGAACAATCCCGTTGCTCCCTCTCACTGTGAACAATTCGTTGCTGCCTCTCGTGTGAACAATCCCGTTGCTCCCTCTCACTGTGAACAATCCCGTTGCTCCCTCTCACTGTGAGCAATCCCGTTGCTCCCTCTCACTGTGAACAATCCCGTTGCTGCCTCTCACTGTGAACAATCCCGCAGCTCCCTCTCACTGTGAACAATCCCGTTGCTGCCTCTGGCTCTGAACAATCCCGTTGCTGACTCTCACTGTGAACAATCCCGCTGCTCCCTCTCACTGTGAACAATCCCGTTGCTCCCTCTCACGGTGAACAATTCCGTTGCTGCCTCTCACTGTGAACAATCCCGTTGCTCCCACTCACTGTGAACAATCCCGTTGCTCCCTCTCACTGTGAACAATCCCGTTGCTGCCTCTCACTGTGAACAATCCCGCAGCTCCCTCTCACTGTGAACAATCCCGTTGCTGCCTCTGGCTCTGAACAATCCCGTTGCTGACTCTCACTGTGAACAATCCCGCTGCTCCCTCTCACTGTGAACAATCCCGTTGCTCCCTCTCACGGTGAACAATTCCGTTGCTGCCTCTCACTGTGAACAATCCCGTTGCTCCCACTCACTGTGAACAATCCCGTTGCTGCCTCTCACTGTGAACAATCCCGTTGCTGCCTCTCACTGTGAACAATTCCGTTGCTCCCTCTCACTGTGAACAATCCCATAGCTTCCTCTCACTGTGAACAATCCCGTTGCTCCCTCTCACTGTGAACAATCCCGTTGCTGCCTCTCACTGTGAACAATCCCGTTGCTCCCTCTCGCTGTGAACAATCCCATTGCTCCCTCTCACTGTGAACAATCCCGTTGCTCCCTCTCACTGTGAGCAATCCCGTTGCTGCCTCTCACTGTGAACAATCCCGCAGCTCCCTCTCACTGTGAACAATCCCGTTGCTCCCTCTCACTGTGAGCAATCCCGTTGCTCCCACTCACTGTGAACAATCCCGTTGCTGCCTCTCACTGTGAACAATCCCGTTGCTGCCTCTGGCTCTGAACAATCCCGTTGCTGACTCTCACTGTGAACAATCCCGCTGCTCCCTCTCACTGTGAACAATCCAGTTGCTCCCTCTCACGGTGAACAATTCCGTTGCTGCCTCTCACTGTGAACAATCCCGTTGCTCCCTCTCACTGTGAACAATCCCGTTGCTCCCTCTCACTGTGAACAATCCCGTTGCTGCCTCTCACTGTGAACAATCCCGTTGCTCCCTCTCGCTGTGAGCAATCCTGTTGCTCCCTCTCACTGTCAACAATCCCGTTGCTCCCTCTCGCTGTGAACAATCCCGTTGCTGCCTCTCACTGTCAACAATCCCGTTGCTCCCTCTCACTGTCAACAATCCCGTTGCTCCCTCTGTCTGAGCAATCCCGTTGCTCCCTCTCACTGTGAACAATCCCGTTGCTCCCTCTCACGGTGAACAATCCCGTGGCTCCCTCTCACTGTGAACAATCCCGTTGCTCCCTCTCACTGTGAACAATCCCGTTGCTCCCTCTCACTGTGAACAATCCCGTTGCTTCCTCTCACTGTGAACAATCCCGTTGCTCCGTCTCGCTGTGAACAATCCCGTTGCTCCCTCTCACTGTGAACAATCCCGTTGCTCCCTCTGGCTGTGAACAATCCCGTTGCTGCCTCTCACTGTGAACAATCCCGTTGCTCCCTCTCACTGTGAACAATCCCGTTTCTGCCTCTCACTGTGAACAATCCCGTTGCTGCCTCTCACTGTGAACAATCCCGTTGCTCCCTCTCACTGTGAACAACCCCGTTGCTGCCTCTCACTGTGAACAATCCCGTTCCTCCCTCTCACTGTGAACAATCACGTTGCTGACTCTCACTGTGAACAATCCCGTTGCTCCCTCTCACTGTGAACAATCCCGTTGCTCTCTCTCACTGTGAACAATCCCGTTGCTCCCTCTCACTGTGAACAATCCCGTTGCTCCCTCTCACTGTGAACAATCCCGTTGCTCTCTCTGGCTGTGAACAATCCCGTTGCTCCCTCTCACTCTGAACAATCCCATTGCTGCCTCTCACTGTGAACAATCCCGATGCTCCCTCTCACTGTGAACAATCCCGTTGCTCCCTCTGGCTGTGAACAATCCCGTTGCTCCCTCTCACTCTGAACAATCCTGTTGCTCCCTCTCATTGTGAACAATCCCGTTGCTCCCTCTCACTGTGAACAATCCCGTTGCTGCCTCTCACTGTGAACAATCCCGTTGCTCCCTCTCACTGTGAACAATCCCATTGGTCCCTCTCACTGTGAACAATCCCGTTGCTCCCACTCACTGTGAACAATCCCGTTGCTGCCTCTCACTGTGAACAATCCCGTTGCTCCCTCTCACGGTGAAGAATCCCGTTGCTGCCTCTCACTGTGAACAATCCAGTTGCTGCCTCTCACTGTGAGCAATCCCGTTGCTCCCTCTCACTGTCAACAATCCCGTTGCTCCCTCTCGCTGTGAACAATTCCGTTGCTGCCTCTCAGTGTGAACAATCCCGTTGCTCCCTCTCACTGTCAACAATCCCGTTGCTCCCTCTGGCTGTGAACAATCCCGTTGCTCCCTCTCACGGTGAACAATCCCGTGGCTCCCTCTCACTGTGAACTATCCCGTTGCTCCCTCTGGCTGTGAACAATCCCGTTGCTGCGTCTCACTGTGAACAATCCCGTTCCTCCCTCTCACTGCGAACAATCCCGTTTCCGCCTCTCACTGTGAACAATCCCGTTGCTGCCTCTCACTGTGAACAATCCCGTTCCTCCCTCTCACTGTGAACAATCCCGTTGCTGCCTCTCACTGTGAACAATCCCGTTGCTCCCCCGGCTGTGAACAATCCCGTTGCTCCCTCTCACTGTGAACAATCCCGTTGCTCCCTCTCACTGTGAGCAATCCCTTTGCTGCCTCTCACTGTGAACAATCCCGTTGCTCCCTCTCACTGTGAACAATCCCGTTGCTCCCTCTCACTGTGAACAATCCCGTTGCTCCCTCTGGCTGTGAACAATCCCGTTGCTGCCTCTCACTGTGAACAATCCCGTTGCTGCCTCTCGTGTGAACAATACCGTTGCTCCCTCTCACTGTGAACAATCCCGTTGCTCCCTCTGGCTGTGAACAATCCCGTTGCTCCCTCTCACTGTGAACAATCCCGTTGCTCCCTCTCACTGTGAACAATCCCGTTGCTCCCTCTCACTGTGAACAATCCCGTTGCTGCCTCTCACTGTGAACAATCCCGCTGCTCCCTCTCACTGTGAACAATCCCATTGCTCCCTCTCACTGTGAGCAATCCCTTTGCTGCCTCTCACTGTGAACAATCCCGTTGCTCCCTCTCACTGTGAACAATCCCGTTGGTGCCTCTCACTGTGAACAATCCCGTTGCTCCCTCTGGCTGTGAACAATCCCGTTGCTCCCTCTCACTGTGAGCAATCAAGTTGCTGCCTCTCACTGTGAGCAATCCCTTTGCTGCCTCTCACTGTGAACAATCCCGTTGCTCCCTCTCACTGTGAACAATCCCGTTGCTGCCTCTCACTGTGAACAATCCCGTTTCTCCCTCTCAATGAGAACAATCCCGTTGCTCCCTCTCACTGTCATCAATCCCGTTGCTCCCTCTCGCTGTGAACAATCCCGTTGCTCCCTCTCACTGTGAACAATCCCGTTGCTCCCTCTCACTGCGAACAATCCCGGTGCTCCCTCTCACTGCGAGCAATCCCGTTGCTCCCTCTCACTGTGAACAATCCCGTTGCTCCCTCTGGCTGTGAACAATCCCGTTGCTGCCTCTCACTGTGAACAATCCCGTTGCTCCCTCTCACTGTGAACAATCCCGTTGCTCCCTCTCACTGTGAGCAATCCCGTTGCTGCCTCTCACTGTGAACGATCCCGCTGCTCCCTCTCACTGTGAACAATCCCGTTGCTGCCTCTGGCTCTGAACAATCCCGTTTCTGCCTCTCACTGTGAACAATCCCATTGGTCCCTCTCACTGTGAACAATCCCGTTGCTCCCACTCACTGTGAACAATCCCGTTGCTGCCTCTCACTGTGAACAATCCCGTTGCTCCCTCTCACGGTGAACAATTCCGTTGCTGCCTCTCACTGTGAACAATCCCGTTGCTGCCTCTCACTGTGAACAATCCCGTTGCTCCCGCTCGCTGTGAACAATCCCATTGCTCCCTCTCACTGTCAACAATCCCGTTGCTCCCTCTCACTGTGAGCAATCCCGTTGCTCCCTCTCACTGTCAACAATCCCGTTGCTCCCTCTCGCTGTGAACAATTCCGTTGCTGCCTCTCAGTGTGAACAATCCCGTTGCTCCCTCTCACTGTCAACAATCCCGTTGCTCCCTCTGGCTGTGAACAATCCCGTTGCTCCCTCTCACTGTGAACAATACCGTTGCTCCCTCTCAAGGTGAACAATCCCGTGGCTCCCTCTCACTGTCATCAATCCCGTTGCTCCCTCTCGTTGTGAACAATCCCGTTGCTCCCTCTCACTGTGAACAATCCCGTTGCTCCCTCTCACTGCGAACAATCCCGGTGCTCCCTCTCACTGCGAGCAATCCCGTTGCTCCCTCTCACTGTGAACAATCCCGTTGCTCCCTCTGGCTGTGAACAATCCCGTTGCTGCCTCTCACTGTGAACAATCCCGTTGCTGCCTCTCGTGTGAACAATTCCATTGCTCCCTCTCACTGTGAACAATCCCGTTGCTCCCTCTCACTGTGAGCAATCCCGTTGCTGCCTCTCACTGTGAACGATCCCGCTGCTCCCTCTCACTGTGAACAATCCCGTTGCTGCCTCTGGCTCTGAACAAACCCGTTTCTGCCTCTTACTGTGAACAATCCCGTTGCTCCCTCTCACTGTGAACAATCCCGTTGCTCCCTCTCACTCTGAACAATCCCGTTGCTCCCTCTCACTGTGAACAATCCCGTTGCTCCCTCTCACCGTGAACAATCCCGTTGCTCCCTCTCAGTGTGAACAATCCCGTTGCTCCCTCTCACTGTGAACAATTCCGATTCTGCCTCTCACTGTGAACATTCCCGTTGCTCCCTCTCACTGTGAACATTCCCGTTGCTCCCTCTCACTGTGAACAATCCCGTTGCTCCCTCTCACTGTGAACAATCCCGTTGCTCCCTCTCGCTGTGAACAATCCCGTTGCTCCCTCTCACTGTCAACAATCCCGTTGCTCCCTCTCACTGTCAACAATCCCGTTGCTCCCTCTCACTGTGAACAATCCTGTTGCTGCCTCTCACTGTGAACAATCCCGTTGCTCCCTCTCACTGTGAACAATCCCATTGGTCCCTCTCACTGTGAACAATCCCGTTGTTCCCACTCACTGTGAACAATCCCGTTGCTGCCTCTCACTGTGAACAATCCCGTTGCTCCCTCTCACGGTGAACAATCCCGTTGCTGCCTCTCACTGTGAACAATCCCGTTGCTGCCTCTCACTGTGAACAATCCCGTTGCTCCCGCTCGCTGTGAACAATCCCATTGCTCCCTCTCACTGTCAGCAATCCCGTTGCTCCCTCTCACTGTGAGCAATCCCGTTGCTCCCTCTCACTGTCAACAATCCCGTTGCTCCCTCTCGCTGTGAACAATCCCGTTGCTCCCTCTCACTGTCAACAATCCCGTTGCTCCCTCTGGCTGTGAACAATCCCGTTGCTCCCTCTCACTGTGAACAATACCGTTGCTCCCTCTCACGGTGAACAATCCCGTGGCTCCCTCTCACTGTGAACTATCCCGTTGCCCCCTCTGGCTGTGAACAATCCCGTTGCTGCCTCTCACTGTGAACAATCCCGTTCCTCCCTCTCACTGTGAACAATCCCGTTTCCGCCTCTCACTGTGAACAATCCCGTTGCTGCCTCTCACTGTGAACAATCCCGTTGCTCCCTCTCACTGTGAACAATGCCGTTGCTGCCTCTCACTGTGAACAATCCCGTTGCTCCCCCTGGCTGTGAACAATCCCGTTGCTCCCTCTCACTGTGAACAATCCCGTTGCTCCCTCTCACTGTGAGCAATCCCTTTGCTGCCTCTCACTGTGAACAATCCCGTTGCTCCCTCTCACCGTGAACAATCCCGTTGCTCCCTCTCACTGTGAACAATCCCGTTGCTCCCTCTCACTGTGAACATTCCCGTTGATCCCTCTCACTGTGAACAATCCCGTTGCTGCCTCTCACTGAGAACAATCCCGTTGCTCCCTCTCGCTGTGAACAATCCCGTTGCTCCCTCTCACTGTGAACAATCCCGTTGCTCCCTCTCACCGTGAACAATCCCGTTGCTCCCTCTCACCGTGAACAATCCCGTTGCTCCGTCTCACTGTGAACACTCCCGTTGCTCCCTCTCACTGTGAACAATTCCGTTTCTGCCTCTCACTGTGAACATTCCCGTTGCTCCCTCTCACTGTGAACAATCCCGTTGCTTCCTCTCACTGTGAACAATCCCGTTGCTCCCTCTCACTGTGAACAATCCCGTTGCTGCCTCTCACTGTGAACAATCCGGTTGCTCCCTCTCACTGTGAACAATCCGGTTGCTCCCTCTCACTCTGAAAAATCCTGTTGCTCCCTCTCACTGTGAACAATCCCGTTGCTCCCTCTCACTGTGAAAAATCCCATTGCTGCCTCTCACTGTGAACAATCCCGATGCTCCCTCTCACTGTGAACAATCCCGTTGCTCCCTCTGGCTGTGAACAATCCCGTTGCTCCCTCTCACTCTGAACAATCCTGTTGCTCCCTCTCACTGTGAACAATCCCGTTGCTGCCTCTCACTGTGAACAATCCCGTTGCTCCCTCTCACGGTGAACAATTCCGTTGCTGCCTCTCACTGTGAACAATCCCGTTGCTCCCTCTCACTGTGAACAATCCCGTTGCTGCCTCTCACTGTGAACACTCCCGTTGCTCCCGCTCGCTGTGAACATTCCCATTGCTCCCTCTCACTGTCAACAATCCCGTTGCTGCCTCTCACTGTGAGCAATCCCGTTGCTCCCTCTCACTGTCAACAATACCGTTGCTCACTCTCGCTGTGAACAATCCCGTTGCTCCCTCTCGCTGTGAACAATCCCGTTGCTCCCTCTCACTGTGGACAATCCCGTTGCTCCCTCTCACCGTGAACAATCCCGTTGCTCCCTCTTACCGTGAACAATCCCGTTGCTCCCTCTCACTGTGAACACTCCCTTTGCTCCCTCTCACTGTGAACAATCCCGTTGCTCCCTCTCACTGTGAACAATTCCGTTTCTGCCTCTCACTGTGAACATTCCCGTTGCTCCCTCTCACTGTGAACATTCCCGTTGCTCCCTCTCACTGTGAACAATCCCGTTGCTCCCTCTCACTGTGAACAACCCTGTTGCTCCCTCTCACTGTGAACAATCCCGTTGCTGCCTCTCACTGTGAACAATCCCGTTGCTCCCTCTCACTGTGAACAATCCCATTGGTCCCTCTCACTGTGAACAATCCCGTTGCTCCCTCTCACTGTGAACAATCCCGTTGCTCCCTCTCAATGTGAACAATCCCGTTGCTCCCTCTCACTGTGAACAATCCCGTTGCTCCCTCTCACCGTGAACAATCCCGTTTCTGCCTCTCACCGTGAACAATCCCGTTGCTCCCTCTCACCGTGAACAATCCCGTTGCTCCCTCTCACCGTGAACAATCCCGTTGCTCCCTCTCACTGTGAACATTCCCGTTGCTCCCTCTCACTGTGAACAATCCCGTTGCTCCCTCTCGCTGTGAATAATCCCGTTGCTCCCTCTCTCTGTGAACAAGCCCGTTGCTCCCTCTCACCGTGAACAATCCCGTTGCTCCCTCTCACCGTGAACACTCCCTTTGCTCCCTCTCACTGTGAACAATCCCGTTGCTCCCTCTCACTGTGAACAATCCCGTTGCTCCCTCTCACTGTGAACAATTCCGTTTCTGCCTCTCACTGTGAACATTCCCGTTGCTCCCTCTCACTGTGAACATTCCCGTTGCTCCCTCTCACTGTGAACAATCCCGTTTCTCCCTCTCACTGTGAACAATCCCGTTGCTCCCGCTCACTGTGAACAATCCCGTTGCTGCCTCTCACTGTGAACAATCCCGTTGCTGCCTCTCACTATGAACAATCCCGTTGCTCCCTCTCGTGTGAACAATCCCGTTGCTCCCTCTCACTGTGAACAATCCCGTTGCTCCCTCTCACTGTGAACAATCCCATTGCTCCCTCTCACTGTGAGCAATCCCTTTGCTGCCTCTCACTGTGATCAATCCCGTTGCTCCCTCTCACTGTGAACAATCCCGTTGCTGCCTCTCACTGTGAACAATCCCGTTGCTCCCTCTGGCTGTGAACAATCCCGTTGCTGCCTCTCACTGTGAACAATCCCGTTGCTCCCTCTCACTGTGAACAATCAAGTTGCTGCCTCTCACTGTGAACAATCCCGTTGCTCCCTCTCACTGTGAACAATACCGTTGCTCCCTCTCACGGTGAACAATCCCGTGGCTCCCTCTCACTGTGAACACTCCCTTTGCTCCCTCTCACTGTGAACACTCCCGTTCCTCCCTCTCACTGTGAACAATCCCGTTGCTCTCTCTCACTGTGAACAATTCCGTTTCTGCCTCTCACTGTGAACATTCCCGTTGCTCCCTCTCACTGTGAACATTCCCGTTGCTCCCTCTCACTGTGAACAATCCCGTTGCTCCCTCTCACTGTGAACAATCCCGTTGCTCCCGCTCACTGTGAACAATCCCGTTGCTGCCTCTCACTGTGAACAATCCCGTTGCTGCCTCTCACTGTGAACAAACCCGTTGCTCCCTCTCGTGTGAACAATCCCGTTGCTCCCTCTCACTGTGAACAATCCCGTTGCTCCCTCTCACTGTGAACAATCCCATTGCTCCCTCTCACTGTGAGCAATCCCTTTGCTGCCTCTCACTGTGATCAATCCCGTTGCTCCCTCTCACTGTGAACAATCCCGTTGCTGCCTCTCACTGTGAACAATCCCGTTGCTCCCTCTCACTGTGAACAATCAAGTTGCTGCCTCTCACTGTGAACAATCCCGTTTCTGCCTCTCACTGTGAACATTCCCGTTGCTCCCTCTCACTGTGAACAATACCGTTGCTCCCTCTCACTGTGAACACTCTCTTTGCTCCCTCTCACTGTGAACAATCCCGTTGCTCCCTCTCACTGTGAACAATCCCGTTGCTCCCTCTCACTGTGAGCAATCCCTTTGCTGCCTCTCACTGTGAACAATCCCGTTGCTCCCTCTCACTGTGAACAATCCCGTTGCTCCCTCTGGCTGTGAACAATCCCGTTGCTCCCTCTCACTGTGAACAATCCCGTTGCTGCCTCTCGTGTGAACAATACCGTTGCTCCCTCTCACTGTGAACAATCCCGTTGCTCCCTCTCACTGTGAGCAATCCCGTTGCTGCCTCTCACTGTGAACAATCCCGTTGCTCCCTCTCACTGTGAACAATCCCGTTGCTGCCTCTCGTGTGAACAATACCGTTGCTCCCTCTCACTGTGAACAATCCCGTTGCTCCCTCTCACTGTCAACAATCCCGTTGCTCCCTCTCACTGTGAACAATCCCGTTGCTCCCTCTCACTGTGAACAATACCGTTGCTCCCTCTCACTGTGAACAATCCCGTTGCTCCCTCTCACTGTGAGCAATCCCGTTGCTCCCTCTCACTGTGAACAATCCCGTTGCTGCCTCTCACTGTGAACACTCCCGTTGCTCCCGCTCGCTGTGAACATTCCCATTGCTCCCTCTCACTGTCAACAATCCCGTTGCTCCCTCTCACTGTGAGCAATCCCGTTGCTCCCTCTCACTGTCAACAATACCGTTGCTCACTCTCGCTGTGAACAATCCCGTTGCTACCTCTCGCTGTGAACAATCCCGTTGCTCCCTCTCACTGGAACAATCCCGTTGCTCCCTCTCACCGTGAACAATCCCGTTGCTCCCTCTCACCGTGAACAATCCCGTTGCTCCCTCTCACTGTGAACACTCTCTTTGCTCCCTCTCACTGTGAACAATCCCGTTGCTCCCTCTCACTGTGAACAATTCCGTTTCTGCCTCTCACTGTGAACATTCCCGTGGCTCCCTCTCACTGTGAACATTCCCGTTGCTCCCTCTCACTGTGAACAATCCCGTTGCTCCCTCTCACTGTGAACAATCCTGTTGCTCCCTCTCACTGTGAACAATCCCGTTGCTCCCTCTCACTGTGAACAATCCCGTTGCTCCCTCTCACTGTGAACAATCCCATTGGTCCCTCTCACTGTGAACAATCCCGTTGCTCCCTCTCACTGTGAACAATCCCGTTGCTCCCTCTCACTGTGAACAATCCCGTTGCTCCCTCTCACTGTGAACAATCCCGTTGCTCCCTCTCACTGTGAACAATCCCGTTTCTGCCTCTCACCGTGAACAATCCCGTTGCTCCCTCTCACCGTGAACAATCCCGTTGCTCCCTCTCACTGTGAACAATCCCGTTGCTCCCTCTCACTGTGAACAATCCTGTTGCTCCCTCTCACTGTGAACATTCCCGTTGCTCCCTCTCACTGTGAACAATCCCGTTGCTCCCTCTCACTGTGAACAATCCCATTGGTCCCTCTCACTGTGAACAATCCCGTTGCTCCCTCTCACTGTGAACAATCCCGTTGCTCCCTCTCACTGTGAACAATCCCGTTGCTCCCTCTCACTGTGAACAATCCCGTTGCTCCCTCTCACTGTGAACAATCCCGTTTCTGCCTCTCACCGTGAACAATCCCGTTGCTCCCTCTCACCGTGAACAATCCCGTTGCTCCCTCTCACCGTGAACAATCCCGTTGCTCCCTCTCACTGTGAACATTCCCGTTGCTCCCTCTCACTGTGAACAATCCCGTTGCTGCCTCTCACTGAGAACAATCCCGTTACTCCCTCTCGCTGTGAACAATCCCGTTGCTCCCTCTCACTGTGAACAATCCCATTGCTCCCTCTCACCGTGAACAATCCCGTTGCTCCCTCTCACTGTGAACAATCCCGTTGCTCCCTCTCACTGTGAACACTCCCGTTGCTCCCTCTCACTGTGAACAATCCCGTTGCTCCCTCTCACTGTGAACAATTCCGTTGCTCCCTCTCACTGTGAACATTCCCGTTGCTCCCTCTCACTGTGAACATTCCCGTTGCTCCCTCTCACTGTGAACAATCCCGTTGCTCCCTCTCACTGTGAACAATCCCGTTGCTCCCTCTCACTGTGAACAATCCCGTTGCTGCCTCTCACTGTGAACAATCCCGTTGCTCCCTCGCACTCTGAACAATCCTGTTGCTCCCTCTCACTGTGAACAATCCCGTTGCTCCCTCTCACTCTGAACAATCCTGTTGCTCCCTCTCACTGTGAACAATCCCGTTGCTCCCTCTCACTGTGAACAATCCCGTTGCTCCCTCTCACTGTGAACAATCCCGTTGCTCCCTCTCACTGTGAACAATCCCATTGCTGCCTCTCACTGTGAACAATCCCGATGCTCCCTCTCACTGTGAACAATCCCGTTGCTCCCTCTGGCTGTGAACAATCCCGTTGCTCCCTCTCACTCTGAACAATCCTGTTGCTCCCTCTCACTGTGAACAATCCCGTTGCTGCCTCTCACTGTGAACAATCCCGTTGCTCCCTCTCACGGTGAACAATCCCGTTGCTGCCTCTCACTGTGAACAATCCCGTTGCTCCCTCTCACTGTGAACAATCCCGTTGCTCCCTCTCACTGTGAACAAACCCGTTGCTGCCTCTCACTGTGAACACTCCCGTTGCTCCCGCTCGCTGTGAACATTCCCATTCCTCCCTCTCACTGTCAACAATCCCGTTGCTCCCTCTCACTGTGAACAATGCCATTGCTGCCTCTCACTGTGAACAATCCCGATGCTCCCTCTCACTGTGAACAATCCCGTTGCTCCCTCTGGCTGTGAACAATCCCGTTGCTCCCTCTCACTCTGAACAATCCTGTTGCTCCCTCTCACTGTGAAATCCCGTTGCTGCCTCTCACTGTGAACAATCCCGTTGCTCCCTCTCACTGTGAACAATACCGTTGCTGCCTCTCACTGTGAACAATCCCGTTGCTCCCTCTCACTGTGAACAATCCCGTTGCTGCCTCTCACTGTGAACAATCCTGTTGCTGCCTCTGGCTGTGAACAATCCCGTTGCTCCCTCTGGCTGTGAACAATCCCATTGCTCCCGCTCACTGTGAACAATCCCGTTGCTCCCTCTCACTGTGAACAATCCCGTTGCTGCCTCTCACTGTGAACAATCCCGTTGCTCCCTCTCACTGTGAACAATCCCGTTGCTCCCTCTCACTGTGAACAATCCCATTGCTCCCTCTCACTGTGAACAATCCCGTTGCTGCCTCTCACTGTGAACAATCCCGTTGCTCCCTCTCACTGTGAACAAACCCGTTGCTGCCTCTCACTGTGAACAATCCCGTTGCTCCCTCTCACTGTGAACAATCCCGTTGCTCCCTCTCACTGTCAACAATCCCGTTGCTCCCTCTCACTGTGAACAATCCCGTTGCTGCCTCTCACTGTGAACAATCCTGTTGCTGCCTCTGGCTGTGAACAATCCCGTTGCTCCCTCTCACTGTGAACAATCCCGTTGCTGCCTCTCACTGTGAACAATCCCGTTGCTCCCACTCACTGTGAACAATCCAGTTGCTCCCTCTCACTGTGAACAATCCCGTTGCTCCCTCTCACTGTGAACAATCCCTTTGCTCCCTCTCACTGTGAACAATCCCGTTGCTGCCTCTCACTGTGAACAATCCCGTTGCTCCCTCTCACTGTGAACAATCACGTTGCTCCCTCTCACTGTGAACAATCCCGTTGCTCCCTCTCACTGTGAACAATCCCGTTGCTCCCTCTCAATGTGAACAATCCCGTTGCTCCCTCTCACCGTTGACAATCCCGTTGCTCCCTCTCACCGTGAACAATCACGTTCTCCCTCTCACTGTGAACTACCCCATTGCTCCCTCTCACTGTGAACAATCCCGTTGCTCCCTCTCACTGTGAACAATCCCGTTGCTGCCTCTCACTGTGAACAATCCCGTTGCTGCCTCTCACTGTGAACAATCCCGTTGCTCCGTCTCACTGTCAACAATCCCGTTGCTCCCTCTCACTGTCAACAATCCCGTTGCTCCCTCTCACTGTGAACAATCCCGTTGCTGCCTCTCACTGTGAACAATCCCGTTGCTCCCTCTCACTGTGAACAATCCCGTTGCTCCCTCTCGCTGTGAACAATCCCGTTGCTCCCTCTCAATGTGAACAATCGCGTTGATCCCTCTCAATGTGAACAATCCCGTTACTCCCTCTCAATGTGAACAATCCCGTTGCTCCCTCTCACTGTGAACAATCCCGTTGCTCCCTCTCACGGTCAACAATCCCGTTGCTCCCTCTCACTGTGAACAATCCCGTTGCTCCCTCTCACTGTGAACAATCCCGTTGCTCCCTCTCACTGTGAACAATCCCGTTGCTCCCTCTCACTGTGAACAATCCTGTTGCTCCCTCTCACTGTGAACAATCCCGTTGCTCCCTCTCACTGTGAACAATCCCGTTGCTGCCTCTCACTGTGAACAATCCCGTTGCTGCCTCTCACTGTGAACAATCCCGTTGCTCCCACTCACTGTGAACAATCCTGTTGCTCCCTCTCACTGTGAACAATCCCGTTGCTGCCTCTCACTGTGAACACTCCCGTTGCTCCCTCTCACTGTGAACAATCCCGTTGCTCCCTCTCACTGTGAACAATCCCGTTGCTCCCTCTCACTGTGAACAATCCCGTTGCTCCCTCTCACTGTGAACAATCCCGTTGCTGCCTCTCACTGTGAACAATCCCGTTGCTCCCACTCACTGTGAACAATCCCGTTTCTCCCTCTCACTGTGAACAATCCCGTTGCTGCCTCTCACTGTGAACAATCCCGTTGCTCCCTCTCACTGTGAACAATCCCGTTGCTCCCTCTCACTGTGAACAATCCCGTTGCTCCCTCTCACTGTGAACAATCCCGTTGCTCCCTCTCACTGTGAACAATCCCGTTGCTCCCTCTCAATGTGAACAATCCCGTTGCTCCCTCTCACTGTGAACAATCCCGTTGCTCTCTCTCACCGTGAACAATCCCGTTGCTCCCTCTCACCGTGAACAATCCCGTTGCTCCCTCTCACCGTGAACAATCCCGTTGCTCCCTCTCACTGTGAACAATCCCGTTGCTGCCTCTCACTGTGAACAATCCCGTTGCTCCCTCTCACTGTGAACAATCCCGTTGCTGCCTCTCAATGTGAACAATCCCCTTGCTCCCTCTCACTGTGAACAATCCCGTTGCTCCCTCTCACTGTCAACAATCCCGTTGCTCCCTCTCACTGTCAACAATCCCGTTGCTCCCTCTCACCGTGAACAATCCCGTTGCTCCCTCTCACCGCGAACAATCCCGTTGCTCCCTCTCACTGTGAACAATCCCGTTGCTGCCTCTCACTGTGAACAATCCCGTTGCTCCCTCTCACTGTGAACAATCCCGTTGCTCCCTCTCACTCTGAACAATCCTGTTGCTCCCTCTCACTGTGAACAATCCCGTTGCTCCCTCTCACTGTGAACAATCCCATTGCTGCCTCTCACTGTGAACAATCCCGATGCTCCCTCTCACTGTGAACAATCCCGTTGCTCCCTCTGGCTGTGAACAATCCCGTTGCTCCCTCTCGCTCTGAACAATCCTGTTGCTCCCTCTCATTGTGAACAATCCCGTTGCTCCCTCTCACTGTGAACAATCCCGTTGCTGCCTCTCACTGTGAACAATCCCGTTGCTCCCTCTCACTGTGAACAATACCGTTGCTCCCTCTCACGGTGAACAATCCCGTGGCTCCCTCTCACTGTGAACTATCCCGTTGCTCCCTCTCACTGTGAACTATCCCGTTGCTCCCTCTGGCTGTGAACAATCCCGTTTCCGCCTCTCACTGTGAACAATACCGTTGCTGCCTCTCACTGTGAACAATCCCGTTGCTCCCTCTCACTGTGAACAATCCCGTTGCTGCCTCTCACTGTGAACAATCCCGTTGCTCCCCCTGGCTGTGAACAATCCCGTTGCTCCCTCTCACTGTGAACAATCCCGTTGCTCCCTCTCACTGTGAGCAATCCCTTTGCTGCCTCTCACTGTGAACAATCCCGTTGCTCCCTCTCACTGTGAACAATTCCGTTGCTCCCTCTGGCTGTGAACAATACCGTTGCTCCCTCTCACTGTGAACAATCCCGTTGCTGCCTCTCGTGTGAACAATACCGTTGCTCCCTCTCACTGTGAACAATCCCGTTGCTCCCTCTCACTGTGAACAATCCCGTTGCTGCCTCTCGTGTGAACAATACCGTTGCTCCCTCTCACTGTGAACAATCCCGTTGCTCCCTCTCACTGTGAGCAATCCCCTTGCCCCCTCTCACTGTGAACAATCCCGTTGCTCCCTCTCACTGTGAACAATCCCGTTGCACCCTCTCACTGTGAACAATCCTGTTGCTCCCTCTCACTGTCAACAATCCCGTTGCTCCCTCTCACTGTGAACAATACCGTTGCTCCCTCTCACTGTGAACAATCCCGTTGCTCCCTCTCACTGTGAACAATCCCGTTGCTCCCTCTCACTGTGAACAATACCGTTGCTCCCTCTCACTGTGAACAATCCCGTTGCTCCCTCTCACTGTGAGCAATCCCGTTGCTCCCTCTCACTGTGAACAATCCCGCTGCTCCCTCTCACTGTGAACAATCCCGTTGCTGCCTCTGGCTCTGAACAATCCCGTTTCTGCCTCTTACTGTGAACAATCCCGTTGCTGCCTCTCACTGTGAACAATCCGGTTGCTCCCTCTCACTGTGAACAATCCCGTTGCTCCCACTCACTGTGAACAATCCCGTTGCTCCCTCTCACTGTGAACAATCCCGTTGCTGCCTCTCACTGTGAACAATCCCGTTGCTCCCTCTCACTGTGAACAATCCCGTTGCTCCCTCTCACTGTGAACAATCCCGTTGCTCCCTCTCACTGTGAACAATCCCGTTGCTCCCTCTCACTGTGAACAATCCCGTTGCTCCCTCTCAATGTGAACAATCCCGTTGCTCCCTCTCACTGTGAACAATCCCGTTGCTCTCTCTCACCGTGAACAATCCCGTTGCTCCCTCTCACCGTGAACAATCCCGTTGCTCCCTCTCACCGTGAACAATCCCGTTGCTCCCTCTCACTGTGAACAATCCCGTTGCTGCCTCTCACTGTGAACAATCCCGTTGCTCCCTCTCACTGTGAACAATCCCGTTGCTGCCTCTCAATGTGAACAATCCCCTTGCTCCCTCTCACTGTGAACAATCCCGTTGCTCCCTCTCACTGTCAACAATCCCGTTGCTCCCTCTCACTGTCAACAATCCCGTTGCTCCCTCTCACCGTGAACAATCCCGTTGCTCCCTCTCACCGCGAACAATCCCGTTGCTCCCTCTCACTGTGAACAATCCCGTTGCTGCCTCTCACTGTGAACAATCCCGTTGCTCCCTCTCACTGTGAACAATCCCGTTGCTCCCTCTCACTCTGAACAATCCTGTTGCTCCCTCTCACTGTGAACAATCCCGTTGCTCCCTCTCACTGTGAACAATCCCATTGCTGCCTCTCACTGTGAACAATCCCGATGCTCCCTCTCACTGTGAACAATCCCGTTGCTCCCTCTGGCTGTGAACAATCCCGTTGCTCCCTCTCGCTCTGAACAATCCTGTTGCTCCCTCTCATTGTGAACAATCCCGTTGCTCCCTCTCACTGTGAACAATCCCGTTGCTGCCTCTCACTGTGAACAATCCCGTTGCTCCCTCTCACTGTGAACAATACCGTTGCTCCCTCTCACGGTGAACAATCCCGTGGCTCCCTCTCACTGTGAACTATCCCGTTGCTCCCTCTCACTGTGAACTATCCCGTTGCTCCCTCTGGCTGTGAACAATCCCGTTTCCGCCTCTCACTGTGAACAATACCGTTGCTGCCTCTCACTGTGAACAATCCCGTTGCTCCCTCTCACTGTGAACAATCCCGTTGCTGCCTCTCACTGTGAACAATCCCGTTGCTCCCCCTGGCTGTGAACAATCCCGTTGCTCCCTCTCACTGTGAACAATCCCGTTGCTCCCTCTCACTGTGAGCAATCCCTTTGCTGCCTCTCACTGTGAACAATCCCGTTGCTCCCTCTCACTGTGAACAATTCCGTTGCTCCCTCTGGCTGTGAACAATACCGTTGCTCCCTCTCACTGTGAACAATCCCGTTGCTGCCTCTCGTGTGAACAATACCGTTGCTCCCTCTCACTGTGAACAATCCCGTTGCTCCCTCTCACTGTGAACAATCCCGTTGCTGCCTCTCGTGTGAACAATACCGTTGCTCCCTCTCACTGTGAACAATCCCGTTGCTCCCTCTCACTGTGAGCAATCCCCTTGCCCCCTCTCACTGTGAACAATCCCGTTGCTCCCTCTCACTGTGAACAATCCCGTTGCACCCTCTCACTGTGAACAATCCTGTTGCTCCCTCTCACTGTCAACAATCCCGTTGCTCCCTCTCACTGTGAACAATACCGTTGCTCCCTCTCACTGTGAACAATCCCGTTGCTCCCTCTCACTGTGAACAATCCCGTTGCTCCCTCTCACTGTGAACAATACCGTTGCTCCCTCTCACTGTGAACAATCCCGTTGCTCCCTCTCACTGTGAGCAATCCCGTTGCTCCCTCTCACTGTGAACAATCCCGCTGCTCCCTCTCACTGTGAACAATCCCGTTGCTGCCTCTGGCTCTGAACAATCCCGTTTCTGCCTCTTACTGTGAACAATCCCGTTGCTGCCTCTCACTGTGAACAATCCGGTTGCTCCCTCTCACTGTGAACAATCCCATTGGTCCCTCTCACTGTGAACAATCCCGTTGCTCCCTCTCACTGTGAACAATCCCGTTGCTCCCTCTCACTGTGAACAATCCCGTTGCTCCCTCTCACCGTGAACAATCCCGTTGCTCCCTCTCACCGTGAACAATCCGGTTGCTCCCTCTCACTGTGAACATTCCCGTTGCTCCCTCTCACTGTGAACAATCCCGTTGCTGCCTCTCACTGAGAACAATCCCGTTGCTCCCTCTCGCTGTGAACAATCCCGTTGCTCCCTCTCGCTGTGAACAATCCCGTTGCTCCCTCTCACCGTGAACAATCCCGTTGCTCCCACTCACCGTGAACAATCCCGTTGCTCCGTCTCACTGTGAACACTCCCGTTGCTCCCTCTCACTGTGAACAATCCCGTTGCTCCCTCTCACTGTGAACAATTCCGTTTCTGCCTCTCACTGTGAACATTCCCGTTGCTCCCTCTCACTGTGAACATTCCCGTTGCTCCCTCTCACTGTTAACAATCCCGTTGCTTCCTCTCACTGTGAACAATCCCGTTGCTCCCTCTCACTGTGAACAATCCCGTTGCTGGCTCTCACTGTGAACAATCCCGTTGCTCCCTCACACTGTGAACAATCCGGTTGCTCCCTCTCACTCTGAAAAATCCTGTTGCTCCCTCTCACTGTGAACAATCCCGTTGCTCCCTCTCACTGTGAACAATCCCATTGCTGCCTCTCACTGTGAACAATCCCGATGCTCCCTCTCACTGTGAACAATCCCGTTGCTCCCTCTGGCTGTGAACAATCCCGTTGCTCCCTCTCACTCTGAACAATCCTGTTGCTCCCTCTCACTGTGAACAATCCCGTTGCTTCCTCTCACTGTGAACAATCCCGTTGCTCCCTCTCACGGTGAACAATCCCGTTGCTGCCTCTCTCTGTGAACAATCCCGTTGCTCACTCTCGCTGTGAACAATCCCGTTGCTCCCTCTCGCTGTGAACAATCCCGTTGCTCCCTCTCACTGTGAACAATCCCGTTGCTCCCTCTCACCGTGAACAATCCCGTTGCTCCCTCTCACCGTGAACAATCCCGTTGCTCCCTCTCACTGTGAACACTCCCTTTGCTCCCTCTCACTGTGAACAATCCCGTTGCTCCCTCTCACTGTGAACAATTCCGTTTCTGCCTCTCACTGTGAACATTCCCGTTGCTCCCTCTCACTGTGAACATTCCCGTTGCTCCCTCTCACTGTGAACAATCCCGTTGCTCCCTCTCACTGTGAACAATCCCGTTGCTGCCTCTCACTGTGAACAATCCCGTTGCTGCCTCTCACTGTGAACAATCCCATTGGTCCCTCTCACTGTGAACAATCCCGTTGCTCCCTCTCACTGTGAACAATCCCGTTGCTCCCTCTCACTGTGAACAATCCCATTGCTGCCTCTCACTGTGAACAATCCCGATGCTCCCTCTCACTGTGAACAATCCCGTTGCTCC
Organism: Mustelus asterias; assembly: GCF_964213995.1. NCBI lineage: Eukaryota > Metazoa > Chordata > Chondrichthyes > Carcharhiniformes > Triakidae > Mustelus > Mustelus asterias. The sequence continues at coordinate 10,929,946 of NC_135805.1, forward strand.
CTCTGGCTGTGAACAATCCCGTTGCTCCCTCTCACTCTGAACAATCCTGTTGCTCCCTCTCATTGTGAACAATCCCGTTGCTCCCTCTCACTGTGAACAATCCCGTTGCTGCCTCTCACTGTGAACAATCCCGTTGCTCCCTCTCACTGTGAACAATACCGTTGCTCCCTCTCACGGTGAACAATCCCGTGGCTCCCTCTCACTGTGAACTATCCCGTTGCTCCCTCTGGCTGTGAACAATCCTGTTGCTGCCTCTCACTGTGAACAATCCCGTTCCTCCCTCTCACTGTGAACAATCCCGTTTCCGCCTCTCACTGTGAACAATCCCGTTGCTGCCTCTCACTGTGAACAATCCCGTTGCTCCCTCTCACTGTGAACAATCCCGTTGCTGCCTCTCACTGTGAACAATACCGTTGCTCCCCCTGGCTGTGAACAATCCCGTTGCTCCCTCTCACTGTGAACAATCCCGTTGCTCCCTCTCACTGTGAGCAATCCCTTTGCTGCCTCTCACTGTGAACAATCCCGTTGCTCCCTCTCACTGTGAACAATCCCGTTGCTCCCTCTCACTGTGAACAATCCCGTTGCTCCCTCTGGCTGTGAACAATCCCGTTGCTCCCTCTCACTGTGAACAATCCCGTTGCTGCCTCTCGTGTGAACAATACCGTTGCTCCCTCTCACTGTGAACAATCCCGTTGCTCCCTCTCACTGTGAGCAATCCCGTTGCTGCCTCTCACTGTGAACAATCCCGTTGCTCCCTCTCACTGTGAACAATCCCGTTGCTGCCTCTCGTGTGAACAATACCGTTGCTCCCTCTCACTGTGAACAATCCCGTTGCTCCCTCTGGCTGTGAACAATCCCGTTGCTCCCTCTCACTGTGAACAATCCTGTTGCTCCCTCTCACTGTGAACAATCCCGTTGCTCCCTCTCACTGTGAACAATACCGTTGCTCCCTCTCACTGTGAACAATCCCGTTGCTCCCTCTCACTGTGAACAATCCCGTTGCTCCCTCTCACTGTGAACAATACCGTTGCTCCCTCTCACTGTGAAAAATCCCGTTGCTCCCTCTCACTGTGAGCAATCCCGTTGCTCCCTCTCAATGTGAACAATCCCGCTGCTCCCTCTCACTGTGAACAATCCCGTTGCTGCCTCTGGCTCTGAACAATCCCGTTTCTGCCTCTTACTGTGAACAATCCCGTTGCTGCCTCTCACTGTGAACAATCCCGTTCCTCCCTCTCACTGTGAACAATCCCATTGGTCCCTCTCACTGTGAACAATCCCGTTGCTCCCTCTCACTGTGAACAATCCCGTTGCTCCCTCTCACTGTGAACAATCCCGTTGCTCCCTCTCACTGTGAACAATCCCGTTGCTCCCTCTCACTGTGAACAATCCCGTTGCACCCTCTCACTGTGAGCAATCCCTTTGCTGCCTCTCACTGTGAACAATACCGTTGCTCCCTCTCACTGTGAACAATCCCGTTGCTCCCTCTCACCGTGAACAATACCGTTGCTCCCTCTCACCGTGAACAATCCCGTTGCTCCCTCTCACTGTGAACATTCCCGTTGCTCCCTCTCACCGTGAACAATCCCGTTGCTCCGTCTCACTGTGAACACTCCCGTTGCTCCCTCTCACTGTGAACAATCCCGTTGCTCCCTCTCACTGTGAACAATCCCGTTGCTTCCTCTCACTGTGAACAATCCCGTTGCTGCCTCTCACTGTGAACAATCCCGTTGCTCCCTCTCACTGTGAACAATCCGGTTGCTCCCTCTCACTCTGAAAAATCCTGTTGCTCCCTCTCACTGTGAACAATCCCGTTGCTCCCTCTCACTGTGAACAATCCCATTGCTGCCTCTCACTGTCAACAATCCCGTTGCTCCCTCTCACTGTGAACAATCCCGATGCTCCCTCTCACTGTGAACAATCCCGTTGTTCTCTCTGGCTGTGAACAATCCCGTTGCTCCCTCTCACTCTGAACAATCCTGTTGCTCCCTCTCACTGTGAACAATCCCGTTGCTGCCTCTCACTGTGAACAATCCCGTTGCTCCCTCTCACGGTGAACAATCCCGTTGCTGCCTCTCTCTGTGAACAATCCCGTTGCTCCCTCTCACTGTGAGCAATCCCGTTGCTCCCTCTCACTGTGAACAATCCCGTTGCTGCCTCTCACTGTGAACACTCCCGTTGCTCCCGCTCGCTGTGAACATTCCCATTGCTCCCTCTCACTGTCAACAATCCCGTTGCTCCCTCTCACTGTGAGCAATCCCGTTGCTCCCTCTCACTGTCAACAATACCGTTGCTCACTCTCGCTGTGATCAATCCCGTTGCTCCCTCTCGCTGTGAACAATCACGTTGCTCCCTCTCACTGGAACAATCCCGTTGCTCCCTCTCACTGTGAACAATCCCATTGCTGCCTCTCACTGTGAACAATCCCGATGCTCCCTCTCACTGTGAACAATCCCGTTGCTCCCTCTGGCTGTGAACAATCCCGTTGCTCCCTCTCACTCTGAACAATCCTGTTGCTCCCTCTCATTGTGAACAATCCCGTTGCTCCCTCTCACTGTGAACAATCCCGTTGCTGCCTCTCACTGTGAACAATCCCGTTGCTCCCTCTCACTGTGAACAATACCGTTGCTCCCTCTCACTGTGAACAATCCCGTGGCTCCCTCTCACTGTGAACTATCCCGTTGCTCCCTCTGGCTGTGAACAATCCTGTTGCTGCCTCTCACTGTGAACAATCCCGTTCCTCCCTCTCACTGTGAACAATCCCGTTTCCGCCTCTCACTGTGAACAATCCCGTTGCTGCCTCTCACTGTGAACAATCCCGTTGCTCCCTCTCACTGTGAACAATCCCGTTGCTGCCTCTCACTGTGAACAATACCGTTGCTCCCCCTGGCTGTGAACAATCCCGTTGCTCCCTCTCACTGTGAACAATCCCGTTGCTCCCTCTCACTGTGAGCAATCCCTTTGCTGCCTCTCACTGTGAACAATCCCGTTGCTCCCTCTCACTGTGAACAATCCCGTTGCTCCCTCTCACTGTGAACAATCCCGTTGCTCCCTCTGGCTGTGAACAATCCCGTTGCTCCCTCTCACTGTGAACAATCCCGTTGCTGCCTCTCGTGTGAACAATACCGTTGCTCCCTCTCACTGTGAACAATCCCGTTGCTCCCTCTCACTGTGAGCAATCCCGTTGCTGCCTCTCACTGTGAACAATCCCGTTGCTCCCTCTCACTGTGAACAATCCCGTTGCTGCCTCTCGTGTGAACAATACCGTTGCTCCCTCTCACTGTGAACAATCCCGTTGCTCCCTCTGGCTGTGAACAATCCCGTTGCTCCCTCTCACTGTGAACAATCCTGTTGCTCCCTCTCACTGTGAACAATCCCGTTGCTCCCTCTCACTGTGAACAATACCGTTGCTCCCTCTCACTGTGAACAATCCCGTTGCTCCCTCTCACTGTGAACAATCCCGTTGCTCCCTCTCACTGTGAACAATACCGTTGCTCCCTCTCACTGTGAAAAATCCCGTTGCTCCCTCTCACTGTGAGCAATCCCGTTGCTCCCTCTCAATGTGAACAATCCCGCTGCTCCCTCTCACTGTGAACAATCCCGTTGCTGCCTCTGGCTCTGAACAATCCCGTTTCTGCCTCTTACTGTGAACAATCCCGTTGCTGCCTCTCACTGTGAACAATCCCGTTCCTCCCTCTCACTGTGAACAATCCCATTGGTCCCTCTCACTGTGAACAATCCCGTTGCTCCCTCTCACTGTGAACAATCCCGTTGCTCCCTCTCACTGTGAACAATCCCGTTGCTCCCTCTCACTGTGAACAATCCCGTTGCTCCCTCTCACTGTGAACAATCCCGTTGCACCCTCTCACTGTGAGCAATCCCTTTGCTGCCTCTCACTGTGAACAATACCGTTGCTCCCTCTCACTGTGAACAATCCCGTTGCTCCCTCTCACCGTGAACAATACCGTTGCTCCCTCTCACCGTGAACAATCCCGTTGCTCCCTCTCACTGTGAACATTCCCGTTGCTCCCTCTCACCGTGAACAATCCCGTTGCTCCGTCTCACTGTGAACACTCCCGTTGCTCCCTCTCACTGTGAACAATCCCGTTGCTCCCTCTCACTGTGAACAATCCCGTTGCTTCCTCTCACTGTGAACAATCCCGTTGCTGCCTCTCACTGTGAACAATCCCGTTGCTCCCTCTCACTGTGAACAATCCGGTTGCTCCCTCTCACTCTGAAAAATCCTGTTGCTCCCTCTCACTGTGAACAATCCCGTTGCTCCCTCTCACTGTGAACAATCCCATTGCTGCCTCTCACTGTCAACAATCCCGTTGCTCCCTCTCACTGTGAACAATCCCGATGCTCCCTCTCACTGTGAACAATCCCGTTGTTCTCTCTGGCTGTGAACAATCCCGTTGCTCCCTCTCACTCTGAACAATCCTGTTGCTCCCTCTCACTGTGAACAATCCCGTTGCTGCCTCTCACTGTGAACAATCCCGTTGCTCCCTCTCACGGTGAACAATCCCGTTGCTGCCTCTCTCTGTGAACAATCCCGTTGCTCCCTCTCACTGTGAGCAATCCCGTTGCTCCCTCTCACTGTGAACAATCCCGTTGCTGCCTCTCACTGTGAACACTCCCGTTGCTCCCGCTCGCTGTGAACATTCCCATTGCTCCCTCTCACTGTCAACAATCCCGTTGCTCCCTCTCACTGTGAGCAATCCCGTTGCTCCCTCTCACTGTCAACAATACCGTTGCTCACTCTCGCTGTGATCAATCCCGTTGCTCCCTCTCGCTGTGAACAATCACGTTGCTCTCTCTCACTGGAACAATCCCGTTGCTCCCTCTCACCGTGAACAATCCCGTTGCTCCCTCTCACCGTGAACAATCCCGTTGCTCCCTCTCACTGTGAACACTCTCTTTGCTCCCTCTCACTGTGAACAATCCCGTTGCTCCCTCTCACTGTGAACAATCCCGTTGCTCCCTCTCACTGTGAGCAATCCCTTTGCTGCCTCTCACTGTGAACAATCCCGTTGCTCCCTCTCACTGTGAACAATCCCGTTGCTCCCTCTGGCTGTGAACAATCCCGTTGCTCCCTCTCACTGTGAACAATCCCGTTGCTGCCTCTCGTGTGAACAATACCGTTGCTCCCTCTCACTGTGAACAATCCCGTTGCTCCCTCTCACTGTGAGCAATCCCGTTGTTGCCTCTCACTGTGAACAATCCCGTTGCTCCCTCTCACTGTGAACAATCCCGTTGCTGCCTCTCGTGTGAACAATACCGTTGCTCCCTCTCACTGTGAACAATCCCGTTGCTCCCTCTCACTGTCAACAATCCCGTTGCTCCCTCTCACTGTGAACAATACCGTTGCTCCCTCTCACTGTGAACAATCCCGTTGCTCCCTCTCAGTGTGAACAATCCCGTTGCTCCCTCTCACTGTGAACAATACCGTTGCTCCCTCTCACTGTGACCAATCCCGTTGCTCCCTCTCACTGTGAGCAATCCCGTTGCTCCCTCTCACTGTGAACAATCCCGTTGCTGCCTCTCACTGTGAACACTCCCGTTGCTCCCGCTCGCTGTGAACATTCCCATTGCTCCCTCTCACTGTCAACAATCCCGTTGCTCCCTCTCACTGTGAGCAATCCCGTTGCTCCCTCTCACTGTCAACAATACCGTTGCTCACTCTCGCTGTGAACAATCCCGTTGCTCCCTCTCGCTGTGAACAATCCCGTTGCTCCCTCTCACTGGAACAATCCCGTTGCTCCCTCTCACCGTGCAAAATCCCGTTGCTCCCTCTCACTGTGAACACTCTCTTTGCTCCCTCTCACTGTGAACAATCCCGTTGCTCCCTCTCACTGTGAACAATTCCGTTTCTGCCTCTCACTGTGAACATTCCCGTGGCTCCCTCTCACTGTGAACATTCCCGTTGCTCCCTCTCACTGTGAACAATCCCGTTGCTCCCTCTCACTGTGAACAATCCTGTTGCTCCCTCTCACTGTGAACAATCCCGTTGCTGCCTCTCACTGTGAACAATCCCGTTGCTCCCTCTCACTGTGAACAATCCCATTGGTCCCTCTCACTGTGAACAATCCCGTTGCTCCCTCTCACTGTGAACAATCCCGTTGCTCCCTCTCACTGTGAACAATCCCGTTGCTCCCTCTCACTGTGAACAATCCCGTTGCTCCCTCTCACTGTGAACAATCCCGTTTCTGCCTCTCACCGTGAACAATCCCGTTGCTCCCTCTCACCGTGAACAATCCCGTTGCTCCCTCTCACCGTGAACAATCCCGTTGCTCCCTCTCACTGTGAACATTCCCGTTGCTCCCTCTCACTGTGAACATTCCCGTTGCTCCCTCTCACTGTGAACAATCCCGTTTCTGCCTCTCACTGTGAACAATCCCGTTGCTCCCTCTCACTGTGAACAATCCCATTGCTCCCTCTCACCGTGAACAATCCCGTTGCTCCCTCTCACCGTGAACACTCCCGTTGCTCCCTCTCACTGTGAACACTCCCGTTGCTCCCTCTCACTGTGAACAATCCCGTTGCTCCCTCTCACTGTGAACAATTCCGTTGCTCCCTCTCACTGTGAACATTCCCGTTGCTCCCTCTCACTGTGAACATTCCCGTTGCTCCCTCTCACTGTGAACAATCCCGTTGCTCCCTCTCACTGTGAACAATCCCGTTGCTGCCTCTCACTGTGAACAATCCCGTTGCTCCCTCTCACTGTGAACAATCCCGTTGCTCTCTCTGGCTGTGAACAATCCCGTTGCTCCCTCTCACTCTGAACAATCCTGTTGCTCCCTCTCACTGTGAACAATCCCGTTGCTCCCTCTCACTGTGAACAATCCCATTGCTGCCTCTCACTGTGAACAATCCCGATGCTCCCTCTCACTGTGAACAATCCCGTTGCTCCCTCTGGCTGTGAACAATCCCGTTGCTCCCTCTCACTCTGAACAATCCTGTTGCTCCCTCTCACTGTGAACAATCCCGTTGCTGCCTCTCACTGTGAACAATCCCGTTGCTCCCTCTCACGGTGAACAATCCCGTTGCTGCCTCTCACTGTGAACAATCCCGTTGCTCCCTCTCACTGTGAACAATCCCGTTGCTCCCTCTCACTGTGAACAAACCCGTTGCTGCCTCTCACTGTGAACACTCCCGTTGCTCCCGCTCGCTGTGAACATTCCCATTCCTCCCTCTCACTGTCAACAATCCCGTTGCTCCCTCTCACTGTGAACAATGCCATTGCTGCCTCTCACTGTGAACAATCCCGATGCTCCCTCTCACTGTGAACAATCCCGTTGCTCCCTCTGGCTGTGAACAATCCCGTTGCTCCCTCTCACTCTGAACAATCCTGTTGCTCCCTCTCACTGTGAAATACCGTTGCTGCCTCTCACTGTGAACAATCCCGTTGCTCCCTCTCACTGTGAACAATCCCGTTGCTGCCTCTCACTGTGAACAATCCCGTTGCTCCCTCTCACTGTGAACAATCCCGTTGCTGCCTCTCACTGTGAACAATCCTGTTGCTGCCTCTGGCTGTGAACAATCCCGTTGCTCCCTCTGGCTGTGAACAATCCCATTGCTACCGCTCACTGTGAACAATCCCGTTGCTCCCTCTCACTGTGAACAATCCCGTTGCTGCCTCTCACTGTGAACAATCCCGTTGCTCCCTCTCACGGTGAACAATCCCGTTGCTCCCTCTCACTGTGAACAAACCCGTTGCTGCCTCTCACTGTGAACAAACCCGTTGCTGCCTCTCACTGTGAACAATCCCGTTGCTCCCTCTCACGGTGAACAATCCCGTTGCTCCCTCTCACTGTGAACAAACCCGTTGCTGCCTCTCACTGTGAACAATCCCGTTGCTGCCTCTCACTGTGAACAATCCTGTTGCTGCCTCTGGCTGTGAACAATCCCGTTGCTCCCTCTCACTGTGAACAATCCCGTTGCTGCCTCTCACTGTGAACAATCCCGTTGCTCCCACTCACTGTGAACAATCCAGTTGCTCCCTCTCACTGTGAACAATCCCGTTGCTCCCTCTCACTGTGAACAATCACGTTGCTCCCTCTCACTGTGAACAATCCCGTTGCTCCCTCTCACTGTGAACAATCCCGTTGCTGCCTCTCACTGTGAACAATCCCGTTGCTCCCTCTCACTGTGAACAATCCCGTTGCTGCCTCTCACTGTGAACAATCCCGTTGCTCCCTCTCACTGTGAACAATCCCGTTGCTGCCTCTCACTGTGAACAATCCTGTTGCTGCCTCTGGCTGTGAACAATCCCGTTGCTCCCTCTCACTGTGAACAATCCCGTTGCTGCCTCTCACTGTGAACAATCCCGTTGCTCCCACTCACTGTGAACAATCCAGTTGCTCCCTCTCACTGTGAACAATCCCGTTGCTCCCTCTCACTGTGAACAATCACGTTGCTCCCTCTCACTGTGAACAATCCCGTTGCTCCCTCTCACTGTGAACAATCCCGTTGCTCCCTCTCAATGTGAACAATCCCGTTGCTCCCTCTCACCGTTGACAATCCCGTTGCTCCCTCTCACCGTGAACAATCACGTTCTCCCTCTCACTGTGAACTATCCCATTGCTCCCTCTCACTGTGAACAATCCCGTTGCTCCCTCTCACTGTGAACAATCCCGTTGCTCCCTCTCACTGTCAACAATCCCGTTGCTCCCTCTCACTGTGAACAATCCCGTTGCTGCCTCTCACTGTGAACAATCCCGTTGCTCCCTCTCACTGTGAACAATCCCGTTGCTCCCTCTCACTGTCAACAATCCCGTTGCTCCCTCTCGCTGTGAACAATCCCGTTGCTCCCTCTCAATGTGAACAATCGCGTTGATCCCTCTCAATGTGAACAATCCCGTTACTCCCTCTCAATGTGAACAATCCCGTTGCTCCCTCTCACTGTGAACAATCCCGTTGCTCCCTCTCACGGTCAACAATCCCGTTGCTCCCTCTCACTGTGAACAATCCCGTTGCTTCCTCTCACTGTGAACAATCCCGTTGCTCCCTCTCACTGTGAACAATCCCGTTGCTCCCTCTCACTGTGAACAATCCCGTTGCTCCCTCTCACTGTGAACAATCCCGTTGCTGCCTCTCACTGTGAACAATCCCGTTGCTGCCTCTCACTGTGAACAATCCCGTTGCTCCCACTCACTGTGAACAATCCTGTTGCTCCCTCTCACTGTGAACAATCCCGTTGCTCCCTCTCACTGTGAACAATCCCGTTGCTCCCTCTCACTGTGAACAATCCCGTTGCTGCCTCTCACTGTGAACAATCCCGTTGCTCCCTCTCACTGTGAACAATCCCGTTGCTCCCTCTCACTGTGAACAATCCCGTTGCTGCCTCTCACTGTGAACAATCCCGTTGCTCCCTCTCACTGTGAACAATCCCGTTGCTCCCTCTCACTGTGAACAATCCCGTTGCTCCCTCTCACTGTGAACAATCCCGTTGCTGCCTCTCACTGTGAACAATCCCGTTGCTCCCTCTCACTGTGAACAATCCCGTTGCTCCCTCTCACTGTGAACAATCCCGTTGCTCCCTCTCACTGTGAACAATCCCGTTGCTCCCTCTCACTGTGAACAATCCCGTTGCTCCCTCTCACTGTGAACAATCCCGTTGCTCTCTCTCACCGTGAACAATCCCGTTGCTCCCTCTCACCGTGAACAATCCCGTTGCTCCCTCTCACCGTGAACAATCCCGTTGCTCCCTCTCACTGTGAACAATCCCGTTGCTGCCTCTCACTGTGAACAATCCCGTTGCTCCCTCTCACTGTGAACAATCCCGTTGCTGCCTCTCAATGTGAACAATCCCGTTGCTCCCTCTCACTGTGAACAATCCCGTTGCTCCCTCTCACTGTCAACAATCCCGTTGCTCCCTCTCACTGTCAACAATCCCGTTGCTCCCTCTCACCGTGAACAATCCCGTTGCTCCCTCTCACCGCGAACAATCCCGTTGCTCCCTCTCACTGTGAACAATCCCGTTGCTCCCTCTCACTGTGAACAATCCCGTTGCTGCCTCTCACTGTGAACAATCCCGTTGCTCCCTCTCACTGTGAACAATACCGTTGCTGCCTCTCACTGTGAACAATCCCGTTGCTCCCTCTCACTGTGAACAATCCCGTTGCTCCCTCTCACTGTCAACAATCCTGTTGCTCCCTCTCACTGTGAACAATCCCGTTGCTGCCTCTCACTGTGAACAATCCCGTTGCTGCCTCTCGCAGTGAACAATCCCGTTCCTCCCTCTCACTGTGAACAATCCCGTTGCTCCCTCTCACTGTGAACAATCCCGTTGCTCCCTCTCACTGTGAACAATCCCGTTGCTCCCTCTCACTGTGAACAATCCCGTTGCTCCCTCTCACCGTTGACAATCCCGTTGCTCCCTCTCACCGTGAACAATCACGTTGCTCCCTCTCACTGGGAACTGTCCCATTGCTCCCTCTCACTGTGAACAATACCGTTGCTCCCTCTCACTGTGAACAATCCCGTTGCTCCCTCTCACTGTCAACAATCCCGTTGCTCCCTCTCACTGTGAACAATCGCGTTGCTGCCTCTCACTGTGAACAATCCCGTTGCTCCCTCTCACTGTGAACATTCCCGTTGCTCCCTCTCACTGTGAACAATCCCGTTGCTGCCTCTGGCTGTGAACAATCCCGTTGCTCCCTCTGGCTGTGAACAATTCCGTTGCTCCCTCTCACTGTCAACAATCCCGTTGCTGCCTCTCACTGTGAACAATCCCGTTGCTCCCTCTCACTGTGAACAATCCCGTTGCTCCCTCTCACTGTGAACAATCCCGTTGCTCCCGCTCACTGTGAACAATCCCGTTGCTCCCTCTCACTGTGAACAATTCCGTTGCTGCCTCTCACTGTGAACAATCCCGTTGCTCCCTCTCACTGTGAACAATCCCATTGCTCCCTCTCACTGTGAACAATCCCGTTGCTCCCTCTCACTGTCAACAATCCCGTTGCTCCCTCTGGCTGTGAACAATCCCGTTGCTCCCTCTCACTGTGAACAATCCCGTTGCTGCCTCTGGCTGTGAACAATCCCGTTGCTCCCTCTGGCTGTGAACAATTCCGTTGCTCCCTCTCACTGTCAACAATCCCGTTGCTGCCTCTCACTGTGAACAATCCCGTTGCTCCCTCTCACTGTGAACAATCCCGTTGCTCCCTCTCACTGTGAACAATCCCGTTGCTCCCGCTCACTGTGAACAATCCCGTTGCTCCCTCTCACTGTGAACAATCCCGTTGCTCCCTCTCATTGTGAACAATCCCGTTGCTCCCTCTCACTGTCAACAATCCCGTTGCTCCCTCTCACTGTCAACAATCCCGTTGCTCCCTCTCGCTGTGAACAATCCCGTTGCTCCCTCTCAATGTGAACAATCCCGTTGCTCCCTCTCAATGTGAACAATCCCGTTGCTCCCTCTCAATGTGAACAATCCCGTTGCTCCCTCTCACTGTGAACAATCCCGTTGCTCCCTCTCACGGTCAACAATCCCGTTGCTCCCTCTCACTGTGAACAATCCCGTTGCTCCCTCTCACTGTGAACAATTCCGTTGCTCCCTCTCACTGTGAACAATCCCGTTGCTCCCTCTCACTGTGAACAATCCCGTTGCTCCCTCTCACTGTCAACAATCCCGTTGCTCCCTCTCAATGTGAACAATCCCGTTGCTCCCTCTCACTGTGAACAATCCCGTTGCTCTCTCTCACTGTGAACAATCCCGTTGCTCCCTCTGTCAACAATCCCGTTGCTCCCTCTCACTGTCAACAATCCCGTTGCTCCCTCTCACTGTGAACAATCCCGTTGCTGCCTCTCACTGTGAACAATCCCGTTGCTCCCTCTCACTGTGAACAATCCCGTTGCTCCCTCTCACTGTGAACAATCCCGTTGCTGCCTCTGGCTGTGAACAATCCCGTTGCTGCCTCTGGCTGTGAACAATCCCGTTGCTCCCTCTCACTGTGAACAATCCCGTTGCTCCCTCTCACTGTCAACAATCCCGTTGCTGCCTCTCACTGTCAACAATCCCGTTGCTCCCTCTCACTGTGAACAATCCCGTTGCTCCCTCTGGCTGTGAACAATCCCGTTGCTACCTCTCACTGTGAACAATCCCGTTGCTCCCTCTCACTGTGAACAATCCCGTTGCTCCCTCTCACTGTGAACAATCCCGTTGCTCCCTCTCACTGTGAACAATCCCGTTGCTCCCTCTCACTGTGAACAATCCCGTTGCTCCCTCTCACTGTGAACAATCCCGTTGCTCCCTCTCACTGTGAACAATCCCGTTGCTGCCTCTGGCTGTGAACAATCCTGTTCCTGCCTCTCACTGTGAACAATCCTGTTGCTGCCTCTGGCTGTGAATGGCTATGTCATTGTCTAAGTGAGGGACCACAAGGAAATGTTTATCGCTCACGCCATGTGTTCAGCCAATGACTGCTGGGCGGAGCACGGTCTAATCCGTTCTGTGATCAACATCAATGTAGCAGCAAAGCCTGGCAACAACAAAATCAATGCTGAGGCTGTCGGCAGAGGTCCAGCAAATAAATCCCACGTGAGTGGAGAAAACACAAGGTATCCCTCAGTTAGCCGATAATCGTGATATGTGAGATTTCTTTGGCGCAGTCAAGTCCACCTATGCCCTACCCACCCAGGGCCCCAACTTGCTGCTCACCAAGAATGGACAGGTTTTCATCAAGGACAGAGAAGTAGTCGACGCTCACTGGAAGGAGCACTTCGAAGTTCTCCTTAACAGAGACTTTGTCTTCAACACAAGTGTCTTCAACTCCATCCCACAGCATGCTACCCATCACCATCTCAGCACAACCCCAACCCAGAACGAGGTAGAATGCCATTAACAGCTAAAGAGCAACAAGGCATCTGGAACAGATGAAATCTCCTCTGAAGCAGTAAAACATGGCAGAGAGGCACTATTGGCACAAATACATGACCTCATTTCCCTTATCTGTGAGGAGAACATGCCAGGAGATCTCATATTCGTGACCATCTTCCAAAAAGGTGACAAGTCTGATTGCAGTAACTACAGAGGAATTTTCCAGCTGTCAGCCACAGGGAAGGTCATCGCAAGAGTCTTCCTTTATCACCTTCTCCTTGAAGAGCTCTTCCCAGAGTTCCCATGTGCATTCTCCCCACAATAGGACACACTGGACATTGTCTAGGGAGGTACGGTGGCATAGTGGTTAGCATTGCTGCCTCACAGCACCACGGTTCGATTCCAGGCTTGGGTCACTGTCCGTGTGGAATTTGCACACTCTCCCCGTGGGTTTCCTCCGGCTACTCCAGTTTCCTCCCACAGTCCAAACAACATGCATTGGCCTTGCTAAAATTCTCCCGTGGCATACCCAAACAGGCGCCGGAGCGTGGTGACTAGAAGACTTTCACAGTAACTTCATTGCAGTGTTAATGTAAGCCGACTTGTGACACTAATAAATAACTTGATCTTCACCGTGCAGCAGCTACAGGAGAAATGCAGGGAACATCACCAACCCTCGTACATGGCCTTCTTTGATCTCACAAAATACTATCAACCATGAAGGGTTGTGGAGTGTCCTCTTTCGTTTCAGTTGCCCTCAGAAGTTCATAACCATCCTCTGCCTGCTGCATGATGACATGCATGCCATGATCCTGATCAACAGATCCACCACTGACCCAGTTCCCATTCGGACTGGGGCGAAGCAAGGCTGTCATTGCATTGGTGCTGTTCTTGATGCTCTATCTCACCCTCAGCAAGCCCCTCACTGGAGTAGAACTGAACTACAGAACAAACAGGAATCTGTTTAACCTCCACCGCCTGCAGGCCAGCTCCAAATTCGTCTCATCCTCTGTCTCTGAATTACAGTGTGCAGATGATTTTTGTGCCTATGCACATTGGTGGCTGAGCTCCAAGCCATCATCAACACCTTCACCAGGTATGAGAGAGCATGGGCCTTGCACTAAACATCTGTAAGATGACTTTTCCTCTTACAACCTGTTTTTGCCACTCAGTATCCAGGTTATTGAAATCCACACCGAGACAAAGAACAAAGAACAAAGAAAATAGAAAATTACAGCACAGGAACAGACCCTTTCCTTTGGCCCTCCAAGCCTGCACCGACCGTGAGACCTCGAACAACATGGACCATTTGGGTGGCACAGTAGCACAGTGGTTAGCACTGCTGCCTCACAGCGCCACGGAACAGGGTTCTATTCCTGGCTTGGGTCACTGTCTGTGCGGAGTCTGCATGTTCTCCCAGTGTCTGCGTGGGTTTCCTCCCACAGTCCGACAGGTGTGCTCGTTAGGTGCATTGGCCATGTTAAATTCTCCCTCAATATACTTGAACAGGCGTCAGAGTGTAGTGACCAGGGGATTTTCACAAGAACTTCATTGTAGTGTTAATGTAAGCCTACTGGACAATAATAAATAAACTTAAAAAAAAATAATAAATAAACTTTTTTAAAAATTTCCATAGCTTGGACGCCGACTGTCAGCAAGAGCAGACATTGATGACGGAGGTTCAACATTGCCTTTAATGTACCAGCACAGCCTTCATTGTCTGAGGAAGAGTGTGCTTTGAAGAAGGACCTCAGGAGCGTGTTTTGAAAGGACCACAGACCCAGCACCATGCTTTTGGTCTGCAGGGCAGTAGTGATACCTGCCCTCCTATAATGGACCATGTACAGCAGGCACCTCAAAACATGAGAAGTACCATCAGCGCTGCCTCTGCAACATCCTGCCAATCCATTGGCACAGTAGGAGCACCAATGTCAGTGTTTTCACTCAGGCCAACATCCCCGGCATCAAAGCATTGACCACATTCAATCAGCTCTGCTGGGTGGGCCACATCATCTACATGCCTGACTGGAGATTCCCAAAACAAGCGCACTACCAGGAGCTTCAACATGGCAAGTGAATCCCAGGAAGGAAAAGGAAACACTTCAAGGACACCCTCAAAGCCTCCTTGAAAACGTGCAACATGTCCATTGCTAGCTGGGAATTCCTGGCCTAAGACTGCCCTAAGTAGAGGAAAGGCATCTGGAAAGGAGCCAAACATCTTTCGTTTCATTGCCAAGAGCAAGCTGAAGGCAAGTGTCGAAGACAAAGGAGCGCGTGGCAACCCAGGGACCCCACCCACCCGGTCCCCTAACCACTGTCTACTCCACCTGTGACAAGGACTGTAGGTTGCACATTGGACTCCTGAGTCACCTAAGAACTCATTCTTAGTGTGGATGCAAGTCATTCTCAACCCTAAGAGACCATCTAAAATAAAATTGACAGCATTCTTTTCTCCAGTGAAAACAGATGCAAAGTATTCATTTAGTACCTCAACCATGTCCTCTGCATCCACCAGATGGTCTTTTTGGTCCTTAACTGGTTCCAACCTGACTTTGATTTTTTTTACACTTTAGAATCATAGAATCCAAGAACCCTACAGTGCAGGAGGCAGCCACTCGACACATCGAGTCTGCACCGACCACAATCCCACCCAGGCCCTATCCTCATCACCCCATGCACTTACCCTAGCCAGTCCCCCTGACACTAAGGGCCAATTTAGCATGGTCAATCCACTTAACCCGCATATCTTTGGACTGCGGGAGAAAACCGGAGCACCCGGAGGAAACCCACTCTCTTGCATAGGGAGAATGTGCAAACTCCACACAGACAGTGACCCAGCCGAGAATTAATTCCGGGTCCCTGGCGCTGTGAGATAACAGTGCTAACCACTGTGCCAGCGTGCCGTCACATCGGGACAAGAGATGTCGCTTGCTTTTTGACAGGGGACTCATGGAAGGAATGCAAGGGGGAAGGATGAATGACTGCAGAGTTGGGACCACCGAGGTGCTCGTTCCTACAGGAAATGGAACAGAGAAAATAAAGGGAAAGATGCGCAGATTTTGAATACTGTAATGCTTCGGCGCCACAGTTTTCCAACATCCCCTAAAATTGAAGCTTTTGACCAATTATACTCACCCGTTTTAGCTTATCAAACATAGAATGTATCGAGCCGTGCCGGTGATGGATAAAATCATCTTCATTCATGGTGGTCAGTGATTCACTGAACTTAAAAATTTATATATTTATATTTAAAGACATTTGGATTTCCAAATATGCTACTATTCTATTTCCCATTCACTTTCTTCTCCCCCTTTCCCCCTCTTATTTCCTTTTTCAGTTCTCCTCTATATTCAGCTTGATTCTCTGCTATGAGTCTGACACTCACCATATCTGTCTGGTTTTTTTTACAAAAGAAAATCGAAGAGTTTCAAAAAATATGAAAAACAAATGTGGTTCATCACAAACCCCGCCTCTTGCACCATATTGATCTGCACCATTATATCTGCCAAAATCAAGAGCTACACATGCACCTTACCATTCAGCACCTCCATTTCCGGTTCTTCTCCCTCTGGGCCCTTGTGCAACCTCTTTGCCTTTCGCCTTTTTTTGCAATAGAACATTAGACCTAATACAATGATGATGTAAGCTACTGCAGCTCCCACGGAGAGTCCAATCGTCTGGATCATCTTATATGGAGTAGGCTGGTTTTCATTTTCATCAGGAATGGGAGGCTTACCTTCAGGATCATACAATAAAAAAGTAAATTCAAAAGTTTTTTGCTATTTTCAAATCAATGTGCAAATATAAAATGATGCGTGATGTGTAAATCAGCAATCGTTACTCACTAACAACATAGAGGAAAGCATCTCGGTGCTGGATGTTGCAGTTGTTGCCAGCGATACAGGTGTATTTCCCACTATCCTCTGCACTGACATCATAGATTACCAGGGACCCATTTGCTACTTTCTGTACCCTGTGGTAAAGAATTCAGAAACAAACCATGAGAAGAATTAGCCAAGACTGCTCAGTAGAAGGATTAATATTGAAAGGAATATTCCAGGTACCTTTAAACGGCACTAGCAGATATTTATGCCAAATTAGGTACATGATTGGTTTGCACAGTTCAATACTTCGGAGGATGTGTGAAGTTTGAAGCAGGTTCTGGGCAGGTTTCGTACTTAGCTGTCAAAATACTACATCCAAGGTGTAGGAAGATAGATGGGTGACCGCCAGACGGGGTAGGCAGCCAGTGCAGGGGGCTCCTATGGCTATGCCCCTATCTAACAAGCATGCCGTTTTGGATACTGATGAGGAGAAAGGTCCATCAGGGGACAGCAACAGCAGCGGCCAGAGCAAAAGCACCATGGCTAGCCTGCTGCACCCAGAGGGGGTGGTACAAAACATAACAAAGAAATAGTGATAGAGGATTCAATAGTCAGGGACACAGATAGGCGTTTCTGTGGCCGCAAAAGAGACTCCAGGATGGTAGTTTGCCTCCCTGATGCCAGGGTCCTGGATGTCTCCGAGTGGGTACAAAGCATCCTAAAACGGGATGTAAATCAGACAGATGTCATTATTCACATGGCATGGATGACATAGGTAGGAAGAG
The DNA here is from genome assembly GCF_964213995.1 of Mustelus asterias. Taxonomy (NCBI): domain Eukaryota; kingdom Metazoa; phylum Chordata; class Chondrichthyes; order Carcharhiniformes; family Triakidae; genus Mustelus; species Mustelus asterias. Next base: position 10,947,369 of record NC_135805.1, read on the forward strand.
TAGTGAGGTCCTGCAACGGCAATTTAGGGAGTTAGATAGAAGGTTAAAAAGTAGGACTTCGTGCCAAGCGCTAGTGAGGCTAGGAACAGGGAGATAGTGCAGCTGAACATATGGATGAAGAGGGAGGATTTCAGATTTGTGGATCATTGGAATGTCTCCCAGGGAAGGTGAGGCCTGTAGAAGGACGGGTTACACCTGAACTGGACAGGCACCAATATCCTGGCTGGGAGATTTGCTAGTGTGGTTCGGCTGGGTTTAACTAGCGTGATAGGGGTGTGGGAAATCAGAACAGTAGGTCAGCAAGTGTAGAAACTGGGGATGAGCATGGGACAAAGGCCAGTCTAGATAAGAGGAAGAGCAGGAAGTTGAACTCAGTAGGCTCAGAGGTCTGGATGCATCTGCTTCAATGCAAGGAGTATTACAGGTAAGACAGACGAACTGGGAGCCTTGATTCATGCACAGAATTTGGATGTGATTGCGGAATGGAGATTTGGTAAAAGGAGGGGCAGGATGGCAGCTAAATGTTCCGGGATATAGGTGTTTTAGGCGAGACAGAGGGGAAGGCAAAAGAGGTGAGAGAGTTGCAATACTGGTTAGGGAACATACTACACTGTACAGAGGGAGGACACCTTGGAAGAATCATTTAACGAGACACTGTGGGTAGAGCTCAGAAACAGGAAAGGAGCAATCGCTATGATGGGGGTATACTACAGGCCTCCTAACAGCCCACGGGAAGTTGAAGAACGGATATGTAAGCAGATTCTGAACAGATGTCAAGGATCTGTTCTGGGTCCACTGTTATTTGTCATTGATATTAATGATTTGGATGAGAATTTAGAAGGCATGGTTAGTAAGTTTGCAGATGACACCAAGATTGATAGCATAGTGGACACTGAAGGTTATCTTGGATTGCAACGGGATCTTGATCAATTGGGTCAGTGGGCTGATGATTGACAGATGGAGTTTAATTTAGATAAATGCGAGGTGATGCACTTTGGTAGATCGAACCAGGGCAGGACTTACTCAGTTAATGGTAGGGCGTTATAGAACAAAAAGATCTAGGGATACAGGTTCATAGCTCCTTAAAAGTGGAGTCACAGGTGGACAGAGTGGTGAAGAAGGCATTCGGCATGCTTGGTTTCATTGGTCAGAACATTGAATACAAGAGTTGGGACGTCTTGTTGAAGTTGGTACAAGACATTGGTAAGGCCACACTTGGAATACTGTTCATAGTTCTGGTCACCCTATTATAGAAAGGATATTATTAAACTAGAAAGAGTGCAGAAAAGATTTACTAGGATGCTACTGGGATTTGAGTTATAAGGAGAGGCTGGGTAGACTGGGACTTTTTTTCCCTGGAGCATAGTAGGCTTAGGGGTGATCTTATAGAGGTCTATAGAATAATGAGGGGCATAGATCAGCTAGTTAGTCAACATCTTTTCCCATAGGGGAGTCTAAAACTAGAGGGCATAGGTTTAAGGTGAGAGATACAAAAGGGTCCAGAGGGGCATTTTTTCCACACAGAGGATGGTGAGTGTCTGGAACAAACTGCGAGTGGGTTGCGATGAAAGGGTGTTTTTCTAAATGGAGGTCTGTAACTAGTGATGTTCCACAGGGATCAGTGCTGGGACCTCTATTGTTTGTAATATATATAAATGACTTGGAAGAAAACGTAGCTGATTAGCAAGTTGGCAGATGATAATATTGCTGGAGTTGCAGATAGTGATGAAGATTGTCAGAGAATACAGCAGGATATAGATAGGCTGGAAAGTTGGGTGGAGAAATGGCAGATGGTATAGACTGGAAAGTGCTTAGAGCTGGGGTTCCGGATGGGAAGGAATTTGTAAAATGCGTACTGGAAGGTTCTTTGGAACAGTATGTAGATAGCCCGACTACTGGACCTAGTTCTGGGAAATGAGCCCGGTCAGGTCATCAAAGTTTCGGTAGGGTAACATGTGGCAAATAGTGACCACAACTCTGTTAACTTTAGGATAATAATGGACAAGGATGAGTGCTGTCCTACGGGCAGGGTGCTAAATTAGGGGAAGGCTAACTATAGCCGGATTAGGCAGAAATTGGTGGACGTTGATTGGGAGAGGATGTTCGAGGGTAAGTCCACGTCTGGCGCGTGGGAGTCTTTTAAGGAACAATTGAATAGGCTGCAGGATAGGCATGTGCCTCTAAAAAGGAAAGATAGGAAAGGTAGGATTCGAGAGCTGTGGATAACCAGGGAAAATCAGGATCTGATTAAAATGAAAAGGGAGGCGTACGTTAAGTCCAGGCAACTGAAAACAGATGGAGCTCTGGAGGAATACAGAGAGAGTAGGAAAGAACTCAAATGGAGAGTTAGAAGGGCAAAAAGAGGTCACGAGATGTTCTTGGCAGGCAGGATTAAGGAGAATCCTAAGGCATTCCATTCATACGTTAGGAACAAAAGAGTTGTCAGGGAGAAAATCGGACCTCTCAGGGACAAAGGAGGGGAATTATGCTCAGAACCCAAGGGAATAGGGGAGATCCTAAATGAATACTTTGCATCGGTATTCACAAAGGAGAGGGACTTGTTGACCAGGAGTGTCTCAGAGGGAGGTGTTGACCCGTTAAGAGAAAATCTCCATTACAAGGGAGGAAGTGTTAGGTTTTTTAGGTAACATTAAAACTGACAAAGCCCCAGGGCCTGATGGCATCTATCCTAGACTGCTCAGGGAGATGAGAGATGAAATTGCTGGGCCTCTGACGGAAATCTTTGTCGCTTCTTTGGACACAGGTGAGGTCCCTGAGGATTGGAGGATAGCAAATGTGGTCCCGTTGTTTAAGAAGGGTAGCAGGGATAATCCAGAAAACATAGGTCGGTGAGCTTGACGTCCGTGGTAGGGAAGTTGTTGGAGAGGATTCTTAGAGACAGGATGTATGTGCATTTAGAATGGAACAATCTCATTAGTGACAGACAGCATGGATTTGTAAGAGGGAGGTCGTGCCTTACAAATTTGGTGGAGTTTTTTGAGGAAGTGACAGAAACGGTTGACGAAGGAAGGGCCGTGGATGTCGTCTATATGGATTTCAGTAAGGCATTTGACAAAGTCCCTCATGGCAGGTTGGTTAAGAAGGTTAAGGCTCATGGGATACAAGGAGAAGTGGCTAGATGGGTGGCTTGGCCATAGGAGACAGAGGATAGCGGTCGAAGGGTCTTTTTCCGGCTGGAGGTCTGTGACCAGTGGTGTTCCGCAGGGCTCTGTACTGGGACCTCTGCTATTTGTGATATATATAAATGATTTGGAAGAAGGTGTAACTGGTGTTATCAGCAAGTTTGCGGATGACACGAAGATGGCTGGACTTGCGGATAGCGATGAGCATTGTCGAGCAATACAGCAGGATATAGATAGGCTGGAAAATTGGGCGGAGAGGTGGCAGATGGAATTTAATCCAGATAAATGCGAAGTGATGCATTTTGGAAGAGATAATGTAGGGAGGAGTTATACAATAAATGGCAGAGCCATCAAGAGTATAGAAACACAGAGGGACCTAGGTGTGCAAGTCCACAAATCCTTGAGGGTGGCAACACAGGTGGAGAAGGTGGTGAAGAAGGCATATGGTATGCTTGCCTTTATAGGATGGGGTATAGAGTATAAAAGCTGGAGTCTGATGATGCAGCTGTATAGAACGCTGGTTAGGCCACATTGATAGGGTGAACGGTGGGAAGCTTTTTCCCAGATCAGAAGTGACGATCACGAGGAGTTACGGGCTCAAGGTGAGAGGGGCGAAGTATAACTCAGATATTAGAGGGATGTTTTTTACACAGAGGGTGGTGGGGGCCTGGAATGCGCTGCCAAGTAGGGTGGTGGAGGCAGGCACACTGACATCGCTTAAGACCTACCTGGATAGTCTCATGAGCAGCCTGGGAATGGAGGGATACAAGTGATTGGTCTCGTTGGACCAAGGAGCAGCACAGGCTTGGAGGGCCGAAAGGCCTGTTTCCTGTGCTGTACTGTTCTTTGTTCTATGGAATTTAATCCGGACAAATGTGAGGTGATGCATTTTGGGAGGTCCAATTCAGGTGGGAACTATAAAATAAATGGCAGAACCATCAGGAGCGTAGACACACAGAGAGATCTGGGAGTACAGGTCCACAGATCCGTTAAAGTGACATGGTGAAGAAAGCATATGGCATGCTTGCCTTCATTGGCCGGAGCATCGAGTATAAAAGTTGGCAAATTACGTTAGTTATATAAAATGTTGGTTAGGCCACATTTGGAATACTGTATCCAAGTCTGGTCGCCACACTACCAGAAAGACGTGGAAGCTTTGGAGAAACGATTTACCAGGATGTTGCCTGGTATGGAGGGTATTAGCTCTGAGGAGAGATTGAATAAACTGGGATTGTTCTCCATAGCCTTTTTTTTGTATTCTGAAGCAAAGATGTATAGTAACACTTTTGGGATTTTGAAACTAAAAGTAAAAAATTAACAAGAAAAAAAATAAGCACACAAGGTTACAGTTACAAAGTTAAAATTAGTCTTACAAAACATTCCCCCAAAAGACTCCCTACCTTGTCAAACTCACAAGTAAACACTTTCCAGGCAACATTCCCTTATAGATGTTTAACTATTAAAATACAGCAAAATACCCACGATAAAACTGCTGTCACTTTAATAAGGGCATATCACAAAATCTCAAACTCACTTCCACTCTGCTGTGGAAATCCTGAAAAATTTCAGGAACAAGACTGCTTTCTGCAGCCTAACACTTTTCTGGCTTACTTGGATGGCTGATTCAAATTGTACACCTTCTCCTAGCACAGAACTGTTTCCCAGGAAATCTTCCCCGTGCAACCAACACAACTCAGCTCAACATTTCTCCTCAAGTATCCTTTCATCATAGATTCAATTGTTCTCAGCACTACTTTGAACTCTGCTTTCCCAAAATATAAAAGTCTTTTCTATTTTCCCACTTTTGGATCAAATAAAATTTGACAACATTCCTTTACTTTCAAAATCTTTGGGGTGCGATGCTTTATCTTGTCAGTTTGGATCTTGTTTTTCTCTCTTGTGGGGTCCATGAATTGGATTAAATTTGAAATTGGTTTTTGGAGCAAGCAAGGAGATGGATTCAGACCTGCCCAGTTCCATACTGCACATTGGCTTTGTAACTTTAAGGATTGAAATTTAAGAGCTGAAAAAAGAACAAGTCACACTATCTCTCAATACAAATTTCTAAACTTGGTTTATTTACTTGCAAATCTATGTGGCCCAATAACATCCATCCTTGTAATACTAAAAGAGGAATAATACCCTCAAGTTCCAAGGATGTTGATTTGATTTCATTTATTATTGTCACATGTATACAGTGAAAAGTATTATTTCTTGCATGCTATACAGAAAAAGCATACCGTTCATAGAGAAGGAAAGGAGAGGATGCAAAATGTAATGTTACGGTCATAGCGAGGGTGTAGAGAAAGATCAACTTAATATAAGGTAGGTTCAATCAAAAGTCTGATGGCAGTAGGGTGGAGGCTGTTTTTGAGTCGGTTGGTATGTGTCTTCAGACTTTTGTATCTTTTTCTCAAAAGAAGAAGATGGAAGAGAATATGTCCGGGTGCATGGGGTCCTTGATTATGCTGGCTGCTTTTCCGAGGCAGCGGGAAGTTTAGACAGAGTCAATGGATGGGGGGCTGGTTTACGTGATGGATTGGGCCCTATCAATACCAAGTACAGAGGAAAATTATTCCCGCGGTTCCATCATCACCATTACTTTTAATAATGAGCCACATGAAAACTGTTATGAGCCCCAAAATTTATTTTGTTAAATACGCAACCATGAATGTAAGATTCCTACAGACTTTGAAGAGTTCAGATTTAGTTCTTGGTCTGGGCTGATCTAACTAATTTCAGTTGGGTGCAAAGAGACATTGACAGAATGCAGAGCTGGGCCGAAAAATGGCAGATGGAGTTTAACCCTGATAAGTGCGAGGTGATTCATTTTGGGAGGACAAATTTGAATGTGGATTACAGGGTCAAAGGTAGGGTTCTGAGGAATGTGGAGGAACAGAGAGATCTTGGGGTTCATATCCACATATCTCTGAAGGTTGCCACTCAAGTGGATAGAGCCGTGAAGAAGGCCTATAGTGTGTTAGCATTTATTAACAGGGGGTTTGAGTTTAAGAGCCGTGGGGTTATGCTGCAACTGTACAGGACCTTGGTGAGACCACATTTGGAATATTGTGTGCAGTTCTGGTCACCTCACTATAAGAAGGATGTAGAAGCGCTGGAAAGAGTGCAAAGGAGATTTACCAGGATGCTGCCTGGTTTGGAGGGTAGGTCTTATGAGGAGAGGTTGAGGGAGCTAGGGCTTTTCTCTTTAGAGAGAAGGAGGTTGAGAGGCGACTTAATAGAGGTTTATAAGATGATGAGGGGGATAGATAGAGTGGACGTTCAGAGACTATTTCCTCGGGTGGATGTAGCTGTTACTAGGGGGCATAACTATAAGGTTCATGGTGGAATATATAGGAGGGATGTACGAGGTAGGTTCTTTAACTCAGAGAGTGGTTGGGTTGTGGAATGGATTGCCTGCTGTGATAGTGGAGTCGGACACTTTAGGAACTTTCAAGCGGTTATTGGATAGGCACATGGAGCACACCAGGATGATAGGGAATGGGATAGCTTGATCTTGGTTTCTGAAAAGGTTCGGCACAACATCGTGGGCCGAAGGGCCTGTACTGTACTGTACTGTTCTATGTATGTACTACACAACTAAAGTTTAAGTAGAGTCTTGAGTCACTTCCTCATTGACCAACAACTTAAAGTGATTGTCACAGAACTGTAGATGACAATTGAACTACCAGTTGGTAAAAAAAACACCTCATACCTTTGTGTGACCTTGCTGGAATCCAGGATCTTCTCCTTCACTTTCCACTGAATGTTAGGCTGGGGTTCCCCAGTGGCTTGACAGTTCAGCACTGCAACATATCCCTGGTATACAGTTGTGTTCTCAGGCTCCATCTTAAACTTTGGCAAAACTAGGGGAAAGACACAGATAGGGAAGTTGGTTTTAAATGTGTTTTTTAAAATAAAAAAAGTTATTCTCTTGCACTTCACTACAAACTGAATAATTCTGTTTTCTCTTTGCCCCTATTGCCAAATGTAAGTAAGTAGAAATTAGGTTAGAGTAAGACTGTCCCAATATTTGCAGATTCTGAACACACCACCTCACTGCCTAAGAGGAGCAACAAAGAATTAGCTCAAGATTATCTAGGACAGCCAACAAATAGAAGAGCACTTCTCTGCAATCTGAACTACAACTAAAGACAGATGGCAATTCCCATGTAGCCCTCTTGATGTTCAGAGTAAGAAAGTTACTTCCTTACTTTTATTTCTGAAAAATTAAATTGCGTGACTGTTAATACATTTCATCCAATTTTAGCAACACATTTTTCATGTGTCAATGCTTTTAATTTAACTAATCACCTGAGATTGTTCAGCTCTTCATTACTGATTTGGTGATTGAGATTGCATATATGTACCAGAGGAATCAGTGGTGGGTTTAAGCCTCACCACAATGCATCGACAGCTGATACCGCGCAGGCTGATCCACATGGCTGAAACATTGATAGAGACTATCTTACCTGCAACAATAAGGCGCACAGGTGCCCTGATTTCCCCTTGACTATTTGATGCAACACAGGCATAGTATCCAGCATCACTTTTGGTCACTTTGGTAAAATGCAACAATCCAGCTTCTTGCCTGATGTGAGGGGATATGCGACTCCCATCTATACATGAAGATACACCAGTTCAAGAAATGACATAAGTTATGAAGTCAAACAAAATGTATAGGAAAGAGGCAGTGAAGTAAATTTACACCATCAAAACACACGATAGAAAAAGGAGGCTTATCACAAAGCAGACAACTCATCACGTAAATCCAAATCAACAAAAAAATAATCAAAGTAGCATTAGAGATCAGTAGTTGATTGGATGCTGAGTATTACTATTGACTTTTTCTTTTGTCTAAATGAGGGCAGTTGGATTAACTCAGAAATTTAGTTAGCAGTAGTCAAACAAATCTAGGAATAGCAAGCCAACTCAGTCCCACCGAATGCACATCTTGAGTTGTGTGTGAACTACATTTGCAGGAAATGTTAACTGAAGGAATATGAGCTTTGGGTTTCAGAGTTATAGGAGCAGTTGGCTGCTTACAGTGCACATTTCAGGAAGTAGTCACCCTAGTGTTTCAGAGTGTGCAGGCAGAGAAGTACCAACTGAGTGCCAGACTGACTGGTTAGTGCAGGAGCCCCAAATGCATCTCTCTTTCAAACTGGTATTTAGTTTTGAATACTGGTGAGGATGATGGTGCAATAACGTAAGTAGAAAGAGGTTCTACAGGCAGATGTTAGGGAGTTAGGAAATAAGTGACAAAGTTGGACCTCAAAAGGCAGCAAGGTGGGCGTTACAGAGTGTCATAGTAAGCATCTTCCAAACTGAAATGTTCGGGTAACAGATCAGAAATCCCAAGGTATATTATGAACCCAGACTAGACCCAACAATTTTTTGTTTTGGCATTGGCGTAAAGATGGCGATTCTCCCATCCCGCTGCACTGATTTTTTAGCGCAGCGGGCCGGGAGATTTAAGCTGCGCCGGATTAGCGCAATATGGGCTGGGCGTCCAGCCCCGAGCGCGTCTCCCAGCGCTGGATTTCCAGCGTGGAACTGCATAATATACGTAGCTCTTCATTTTAATATGATTTAAATAGCATTAGTGGGCCCCGGACTGAAATCACCGGGCCCACTAGCCTCTTCCCCTCCCCTGCCAGGAGTATTTCACTCCAGTGGGGATTATTATTGCTCCCCACTTGCAGGGATCTAGCAGCCCAACCCCGCTGGAGTGAAGGGGGTAGGGGGGAGAAATCGAGGCCCTCCAAAGGAATGGGTGGTGGGGTAGCCTGTTGGGAGGGTCAAGACTGCAGTGGGGGGAGGGGTGGGCAGGACTGTGGGGGGGGGGGGGAAGAGGGCATGTTTGGGGGGCCAGTGATCGGGCCATGAGGGGGTGGGGGGGGGGGGGGGTGAGAGGACCGGCGTGGCAGGGATTATTCATTAGTGTCAGAAGTAGGCTTATATTAACACTGCAATGAAGTTACTGTGAAAATCCCAGAGTCTCCACACTCCAGCGCCTCATCAGGCACACTGAGGGATAATTTAACATGGCCAATGTACCTAATCAGCACATCATTCGGACTGTGGGAGGAAACCAGAGCACCTGGAGGAAATCCATGCAGACACGGGGAAAACGTGCAGACTCCGCACAGACAGTAACCCAAGATGGGAATTGAACATGGGTCCCCGGTGCTGTGAGGCAGCAGTGCTAACCGCTGTGTCACCATGTTAAACTAACTGGCCTCTAGTTCCCTGCCTTATGCCTTTCTCGCTTTTTGAACAGGGGAGTCATATTGGCTGTTTCCCAATCTTCTGGCACCCTCCTGAAATTTAGTGAGTTATGAGAAATTTCAACCAATGGGTTCACAAAGAATTGTACTATACTTACATAAGGGTAATTAAACACAAATGAGGGCAGAGTTGGCTGCAGTGGACTGGGAAGGGAGTTTCGCAGGAAAAACAATTGATCAGCAATGGCAGACATTTATGAAAATAGTTCATAACAAAGGGATAGGATCTAGAACATGGAGTCACAGTCTCAGGATACAGGGCGGACATTTAGAACTGAAATGACGAGAAATTTATTCACACAGCGCATGGTGAACCTGTGGAAATCCCAACCATAGAAGGCAGTGGAGGCCAAGTCACTGAATGTATTTAAGGAGGAAATAGATTACTAGACTCTAAAGGTGTCAAGAGGTATGGGGAGGATGTTGGAGTGCAGCATTGAGATAGAAGATCAGCTATGATCATATTGAATGGTGGAGCGGGCTCAAAGGACTGAATGGCCTACTCCCTGTTTATATTTTCTATGTTTTGATAATACAATTTCACGATTTGATGTGACTGAAAACAGGGTGAAGGTTTTATTGGAATTGGTTGATCTGCATCCTGTAAAATTGATAACAAAACAAAAGAGTTCAGCATTCAGGTAGTATAAATTCTCACCGCTTTTGCTCCATTTGATGACAGGTTTCTCACGGCCAGTGGCAGAGCACTGGATTGTCATATTTTTATTTAACTCTATACACTGCTGTGACTGTGGAGGTGGTGTGAACTTGAGCTTCTCTGTAAAATACAATATGAAGAATTGCAAGATAGAAGTGGCTTCATGTGCGCCACTTGAAATGAAAGAATCACAGACTATTACAGTGCAGAAGAGGCCCTTCAGCCCATCAAGTCTGCACCGACGCATGAAATGCCCTGACCTGCCCACCTAATCCCACTTGCCAGCACTTGGCCCATAGCTTTGAATGTTATGGTGTGCCAAGTACTCATCCACGTACTTTTTAAAGGATGTGAGGCATCCCGCCTCCATCACCCTCCCAGGCAGCGCATTCCAGACCATCACCATCCTCTGGGTAAAAAAGATTTTCCTCAAATCTCCCCAAAACCTCTCACTTTTAACTTGTGTCCCTTCGTAACTGACCCTTCAGCTAAGGGGAACAGCTGCTCCCTATCTACCCTGTCCAGGCCCCTCAATCTTGGATACCTCAATCAGGTCGCCCCTTAGTCTTCTCTGCTCCAGAGGAAACAACCCAAACCTATCCAACCTCTTTATAACTTAAATGCTCCATCTCAGGCAACATCCTGGTGAATCTCCCCTGCACCCCTTCCAGTGTGTTCACGTCCTTCCTATAATGTAGCGACCAGAACATGCACACAGTATTCCAGCTGTGGCCTCACCAAAGTTCTATATCACTCCATCATGACCACTCTGCTTTTGTACTCTATACCCCGACTGATAAAAGCGAGTGTACTATAAAGAACAGAAAACAAAGAAAATTACAGCACAGGAACAGGCCCTTCGGCCCTCCAAGCCTGAACCGACTATGCTGCCCGACTTAACTAAAACCCCCTATCCTTCCGGGGACAATATCCCTCTATTCCCATCCTATTCATGTATTTGTCAACAAGCCCCTGAAAGGTCACTATTGTAGCCGCTTCCACTACCTCCCCCGGCAGCGAGTTCCAGGTACCCACCACCCTCTGTGTAAAAAATCTACCTCGTACATCTCCTTTAAACCTTGCCCCTCGCACCTTAAACCTACTCCCCCTAGTAATTGACTCTTCCATCCTCAGAAAAAGTTTCTGACTATCCATTCTGTCCATGTTCCTCATAATCATGTAGACTTCTATCAGGTCGCCCCTCAACCTCCATCGTTCCAGTGAGAACAAACCAAGTTTCTCCAACCTCTCCTTATCGCTAATGCCCTCCATACCAGGCAACATCCTGGTAAATCTTTTCTGTACCCTCTCCAAAGCCTCCACATCCTTCTGGTAGTGTGGCAACCAGAATTGAACACTGTATTCCAAGTGCGGCCTAATTAAGGTTCTATAAAGCTGCAACATGACTTGACAATTTTTAAACTCAATGCCCCGGCCGATGAAGGCAAGCTTGCCGTATGCCTTCTTGACTACCTTCTCCACCTGCGTTGCCACTTTCAGGACCTGTGTACCTGTACACCCAGATCCCACTGACTATCAATACTCTTAAAGGTTCTGCCATTTACTGTATATTTCCTATCTGTATTAGACCTTCCAAAATGCATTACCTCACATTTGTCCAGATTAAACTCCATCTGCCATCTCTCCGCCCAATAGATCCAACCGATCTATATCCTGCTGTATCCTCTGATGGTCCTCATCACTATCCGCAAATCCACCAACCTTTGTGTCGTCCGCAAACTTACTAATCAATCCAGTTACATTTTCCTCCAAATCATTTATATATATTACAAACAGCAAAGGTCCCAGCACTGATCCCTGAGGGACGCCACTTGCCACAGCCCTCCATTCAGAAACGCAGCCTTTCACTGCTACCCTCTGTTTTCTATGGCCGAGCCAGTTCTGTATCCACCTTGCCAGCTCACCTCTGATCCCATGCGACTTCACCTTCTGCACCAGTCTGCCATGAGGGACCTTGTCAAAGGCCTCACTGAAGCCCATGTAGACAACATCCACTGCCCTACCCTCATCAATCATCTTCGTCACTTCCTCAAAAAACTCGCTCACATTAGTGAGACACGACCTCCCCTTCACAAAACCATGTTGCCTCTTGCTAATACATCCACTTATTTCCAAGTGCGAATAAATCCTGTCTCGAAGAATCCTCTTCAATAATTTCCCTACCACTGACGTAGGCTCACCGGTCTGTAATTACCTGGATTATTCTTGCTACCCTTCTTAAACAAAGGAACTCACATATATGCCTTTTTCACCACCCCATTAACTTGCCTTTCTGCCTTCACAGATCTGTGGACAAACACACCAAGGTCCCTTTGTTCCACAGAACTTCTTAGTGTCCTACCATTCATTGAGTACTTCCTTGTCAAATTACTCCTTCCACAGTGGATCACCTCACACTTTTCAGGGTTGAATTCCATCTGCCACTTATTGGCCCATTTGACCGTCGCGTCTACATCTTCCTGTAACCCAAGACACTCAACCTCATTGTTAAACACCCGGCCAATCTTTGTGTCATTGACAAACTTACCGATCCTACTCCCCACATAGTCATCTATGTCATTTATATAAATGACGAACAATAGTGAGCCGAGCACAGATCCTTGTGCCTCAAGTCACTAAAGCAGCCGTCTGTCACCACCCTCTGTCTCCTACTGCTAAGCTAATTATGAATCCACCTTATCAGATCACCCTGTATCTCTTGTGCATTAGCCTTCTTAATAAGTCTCCCATGTGGGACTTTGTCAAAGTCTTTGCTGAAATCCATGTAAACTACATCAACCGCACTACCCTCATCCACACACTTGGTTACATGCTAAAAAACTTCAATCAAATTTGTCAGATGTGACCTCCCTCTGACAAAACCATGCTGACTATCCCTGATCAAACCTTGCCTCTCCAAATGGAGATAGATTCGCTCCTTCAGAATCTTCTCCAGTAGTTTCCCAACCTCAGACGTGAGACTCACTGGTCTGTAGTTCCCTGGCTTGTCTCTACAACCTTTCTTAAATAGTGGGACCAGGTTAGCTGTTCTCCTGCTCTCTGGCACCTCCCCGGAGGCCAGCGAGGAATTAAAAATTTGGGTCAGAGTCCCTGCAATTTCCTCCTTTGCCTCCCACAACAGCCTGGGACACAATTCATCTGGATCTGGAGATTTGTCCACTTTTAAGCCAGCCAATACCTCCAATACCTTGTCACTCCCTATGACAGGAGATGGAAATAGTTTCTAAACATTTCCCGAGGTAGTACAAAAAAAACAATGGAATCATAATTAACTTGCACAAGTTAGTATCCCACTTCCCCCTGGGTGATTTGGTGGGCCAAGGTAGTTGTAGAAGGTTGTTTTTCAAACTGGAGGCCTGTGACCAGCGGTGTGCCTCAGGGATCAGTGCTGGGTCCACTGTTATTTGTCATTTATATTAATGATTTGGATGAGAATATAGGAGGCATGGTTAGTAAGTTTGCAGATGACACTAAGATTGATGGCATCGTGGACAGTGAAGAAAGTTATCTCCAATTGCAATGGGATCTTGATCAATTGGGCCAGTGGGCTGACGAATGGCAAATGGAGTTTAATTTAGACAAATGCAAGGTGATGCATTTTGGTAGATTGAACCGGGACAGGACTTACTCAGTTAATGGTAGGGCATTGGGGAAAGTTACAGAACAAAGAGATCTAGGGGTACATGTTCATAGCTCCTTGAAAGTGGAGTCACAGAATGGTGAAGAAGGCATTCGGCATGCTTGGTTTCATCGGTCAGAACATTGAATACAGGAGTTGGAATGTCTTGTTGAAGTTGTACAAGACATTGGTAAGGCCACGCTTGGAATACTGTGTGCAATTTTGGTCACCCTATTATAGAAAGGATATTATTAAACTAGAAAGAGTGCAGAAAAGATTTACTAGGATGCTACCGGGACTTGATGGATTGAGTTATAAGGAAAGGCTGGATAGACTGGGACTTTTTTCTCTGGAGCGTAGGAGGCTGAGGGGTGATCTTATAGAGGTCTAGAAAATAATGAGGGGCACAGACAAGGTAGGTAGTCAATATCTTTCCCAAAGGTAGGGAAATCTAAAATAGGTTTAAGGTGAGAGGGGAGAGATACAAAAGTGCCCAGAAGGGCAATATTTTCACACAGAGGGTGGTGAGTGTCTGGAACAAGCTGCCAGAGGTAGTAGTAGAGGCGGGTACAATTTTGTCTTTTAAAAAGCATTTAGATAGTTACATGGGTACGATGGGTATAGAGGGATATGGGCCAAATGCGGGCAATTGGGATTAGTTTAGGGGTTTTTTAAAAGGGCAGCATGGACAAGTTGGGCCGAAGGGCCTGTTTCCATGCTGTAAACCTCTATGACTCTAAGTCTCCACCTTAAATGAGCGCAGCTGAGTACATACCTGAGATTTTGGTGATTGAGGGAGTTAGAAGTGTTAATCCTATTCTTGTAAAATCTAATCTAGTCTGTGATTAGCAGTATCTGGAAGGTACTGTGCAAGTAGACAAAGTTTATTTCTTTATTCCAGCCTTAGACAGGTAAACAGAGAGCAGAGCTGAGGAGTGAATCAGCTGAATCCGGTTGCTCTAGCCCCAGTGCAACTGAGGAACTTAGTGCATACCTCGGAGTTTGGTGTCTGTGGACGGGAAGGGAAAGGAGGTGTTTATTTCCTTTTGTTTTTCTATGTTTCTCACCTTGTAAAGAATTGGTTCTTACTCTACCACAGTGTTCGGTGAGTAAGTAACTGGTGGTAAAGTTAATAAAAGCAACATAGATAAGTGAATCATATAATTAAGTAGTAAATTAAAACAAGTTAAAGATGGCAGGCCGGGTGAACTGTCAAGGCTGCAGCATGTGGGAGCTCCAGGATGCCAGTGTGGTCATGGCAGACACGTCTGCAGTGTTTGCAACTCGAGGAGGTTCAGCTCAGAGTCATTGAACTGGAGGCGGAGCTGCAGACACTGCGACACAACAAGGAGAGAGAATGTTACCTGGATGCTTTGTACCAGGAGGCAGTCTTGCCACCTAGAATAGGGTCTTCCGATTTGGTCAGTGGTCAGGAACCAGAGAGTGTGACTACAAATTAGATAGCTAAGGAGATCCAGAGGGCAGGAGTGTCAGCCTCTACAATTGACCAACAGGTTGGAGGTTCTCTCAGCTTGTTTGGATGGGAGCGTGGGCTGCTAAATGGATGAGCAAAATGACAATGGTACAGGAGGTAGTGCCATAGTGGTATTGTCACTGGATTAGTAATTCAGAGACACCGGGTAAACTCCAGGGAGTTCAAACCTCACTACGGCAGATAGTGATTTGAATTCAATAAAAAATCTGGAACTAAAAATCGACTGATGATACATGAAACTATGGTTTGATTGCTGTAAAAACCCATCTGGTACACTAAAGTCCTTTAGGGAAGGAAATCTGCCCTCCTTAACCAGTCTGGCCAACATGTGACTTCAGATCCACAGCAATGTGGTTGACTCTCAAACGCCCTTTGAAATGGAGGGCAGTTAGGGATGGGCAATAAATGCTGGCCCAGCAAGTGACACACACATCCCCTGAATTAATACAAAAAAAGCCATTCAAGTGGGAAGAACAAAAAGGAATGTTGTGGCAGCTGGGAACAGTATAATGATGGGGACTGACTCTGTTCTTTGAAGCAAAAAGAAAGAGCCGAGACAGCTTTCCTGCCTAGACTGCAATTGTGCAGGGCTTTGGTGGGACAACACTTGGGGCATTGTGTGGAGTTTTGGTGTCCTTATCTGAGGAAGGATGTTCTTGCTATAGAGGGAGTACAGCGAAGGTTTACCAGGCTGACTTCTGGGATGGCAGGTCTGTCATATGAAGAGAGACGAAGTCGGCTAGGATTGTATTTGATTTGATTTATTATTGTCACATGAATTAACATACAGTGAAGAGTATTGTTTCTTGCAATATAGACAAAGAATACTGTTCATAGAGAAGGAAACGAGAGAGTGCAGAATGTAGTGTTACAGTCATAGCTAGGATGTAGAAAAAGGACAACTTAATGCAAGGTAAGTCCATTCAAAAGTCTGACGGCAACAGGGAAGAAGCTGTTCTTGAGTCGGTTGGTACGTGACCTCAGACTTTTGTATCTTTATCCCGACGGAAGAAGGTGGAAGAGAGAACGTCCGGGATGTGTGGGGTCCTTAATTATGCTGGCTGCTTTGCCGAGGAAGCGGGAAGTGTAGACAGAGTCAATGGATGGGAGGCTGGTTTGCGTGATGGATTGGGCTACATTCACGACCTTTTGTAGTTCCTTGCGGTCTTGGGCAGAGCAGGAGCCATACCAAGCTGTGATACAACCAGAAAGAATGCTTTCTATGATGCATCTGTAAAAGTTGGTGAGAGTCGTAGCTGACATGTCAAATTTCCTTAGTCTTCTGTGAAAGCCGAGGCGTTGGTGGGCTTTCTTAACTATAGTGTCGGCATGGGGGGACCAGGACAGGTTGTTGGTGATCTGGACACCTAAAAACTTGAAGCTCTCGACCATTTCTACTTTGTCCCCATTGATGTAGACAGGGACATGTTCTCCTCTATACTTCCTGGAGTCAATGACAATTGCTATCGTTTTGTTGACAATGAAGGAGAAATTATTGTCACCATACCAGTCCACCAGATTCTCTATCTCATTCCTGTACTCCGCCTCATCATTATTTGAGATCCGACCCACTATGGCAGTGTCATCAGCAAACTTGAAAATCGAGTTGGAGGGGAATTTGGCCACATAGTCGTTGGTATATAAGGAGTATAGTAGGGGACTGAGGACACAGCCTTGTGGGGCACCAGTGTTGAGGATGATCGTAGAGGTGTTGTTGCCCATCCTTACTGATTGTGGTCTGTGATTTAGGAAGTTCAGGATCCAGTCGCAGAGGGAGGAGCCGACACCCAGGCCACAGAGTTTGGAGAGGAGTTTCATAGGAATAATGGTGTTGAAGGCTGAGTTGTAGTCAATAAATAGGAGTCTGACATAGGTGTTTTTGTAATCTAAGTGTTCCAGGGTCGAGTGCAGGGCCAGGGAACAAAGAACAGTACAGCACAGGAAACAGGCCCCTCGGCCCTCCAAGCCTGTGCCGCTCATTGGTCCAACTAGACCATTCGTTTGTATCCCTCCATTCCCAGACTGCTCATGTGACTATCCAGGTAAGTCATAAGAACATAAGAAATAGGAGCAGGAGTAGGACATCTAGCCCCTCGAGCCTGCCCCGCCATTCAATAAGATCATGGCTGATCTGAAGTGGATCAGTTCCACTTACCCGCCTGATCCCTATAACCCCTAATTCCCTTACCGATCAGGAATCCATCTATCCGTGATTTAAACATATTCAACGGGGTAGCCTCCACCACTTCAGTGGGCAGAGAATTCCAGAGATTCACCACCCTCTGAGAGAAGAAGTTCCTCCTCAACTCTGTCCTAAACTGACCCCCCTTTATTTTGAGGCTGTGCTCTCTAGTTCTAGCTTCCTTTCTAAGTGGAAAGAATCTTTCCACCTCTACCCTATCCAGCCCCTTCAACGATGTCTTAAACGATGTCAGCGTGTCTGCCTCCACCACCCTACTTGGCAGCGCATTCCAGGCCCCCACCATTCTCTGTGTAAAAAACGTCCCTCTGATATCGGAGTTATACCTCGCCCCTCTCACCTTGAGCCCGTGACCCCTCGTGATCGTCACCCCCGACCTGGGAAAAAGCTTCCCACTGTTCACCCTTATCTATACCCTTCATAATTTGGTACACCTCTATTAGGTCTCCCTTCATTCTCCGTCTTTCCAGGGAGAACAAGCCCAGTTTACCCAATCTCTCCTCATAGCTAAGACCCTCCATACCAGGCAACATCCTGGTTAACCTTCTCTGCACTCTCTCTAAAGCCTCCACGTCCTTCTGGTAGTGCGGCGACCAGAACTGGACGCAGTACTCCAAATGTGGCTCAACCAGCGTTCTATACAGCTGCAACATCAGACTCCAGCTTTTATACTCTATACCCCGTCCTATAAAGGCAAGTATATCATATGCCTTCTTCACCACCTTCTCCACCTGTGCTGCCACCTTCAAGGATTTGTGGACTTGCACACCTAGGTCCCTCTGTGTTTCTATACTCTTGATGGCTCTGCCATTTATTGTATAACTCCCCCCTACATCAGTTCTTCCAAAATGCATCACTTCGCATTTATCTGGATTAAATTCCATCTGCCAATTCTCCGCCAAATTTTCCAGCCTATCTACATCCTGTACTGTCCGACAATGTTCATCGCTATCCGCAAGTCCAGCCATCTTCGTGTCATCCGCAAACTTGCTGATAACACCAGTTACACCTTCTTCCAAATCATTTATATATATCACAAATAGCAGAGGTCCCAGTACAGAGCCCTGCGGAACACCACTGGTCACAGACCTCCAGCCGGAAAAAGACCCTTCGACTGTTACCCTCTGTCTCCTGTGGCCAAGATGTGGAGATGCCGGCGTTGGACTGGGGTAAACACAGTAAGAAGTTTAACAACACCAGGTTAAAGTCCAACAGGTTTATTTGGTAGCAAAAGCCACACAAGCTTTCGAAGCTCTAAGCCCCTTCTTCAGGTGAGTGGGAATTCCCACTCACCTGAAGAAGGGGCTTAGAGCTTCGAAAGCTTGTGTGGCTTTTGCTACCAAATAAACCTGTTGGACTTTAACCTGGTGTTGTTAAACTTCTTCCTGTGGCCAAGCCAGTTTTCTACCCATCTAGCCACCTCTCCTTGTATCCCATGAGCCTTAACCTTCTTAACCAACCTGCCATGAGGGACTTTGTCAAATGCCTTACTGAAATCCATATAGACGACATCCACGGCCCTTCCTTCGTCAACCGTTTCTGTCACTTCCTCAAAAAACGCCACCAAATTTGTAAGGCACGACCTCCCTCTTACAAAACCATGCTGTCTGTCACTAATGAGATTGTTCCGTTCTAAATGCGCATACATCATGTCTCTAAGAATCCTCTCCAACAACTTCCCTACCACGGACGTCAAGCTCACTGGCCTATAATTTCCGGGTTATCCCTGCTACCCTTCTTAAATAACGGTACCACATTCACTATCCTCCAATCCTCAGGGACCTCACCTGTGTCCAATGAAGAGACAAAGATTTCCGTCAGAGGCCCAGCAATTATATCTCTTGTCTCCCTGAGCAGTCTGGGATAGATGCCATCAGGCCCTGGGGATTTGTCAGTTTTAATGTTACCTAAAAAACCTAACACTTCCTCCCTTGTAATGGAGATTCTCTCTGACGGGTCAACACCTCCCTCTGAGACACTCCCAGTCAACAAGTCCCTCTCCTTTGTGAATACCGATGCAAAGTATTCATTTAGGATCTCCCCTATTCCCTTGGGTTCTCAGCATAATTCCCCTCCTTCGTCCTGAGAAGTCCGACTTTTTCCCAGACAACTCTTTTGTTCCTAACATATGAATAAAATGCCTTAGGATTCTCCTTAATCCTGTCTGCCAAGAACATTTCATGACCTCTTTTTGCCCTTTTAACTCCCCGTTTGAGTTCTTTCTTACTCTCTCTGTATTCCTCCAGAGCTCCATCTGTTTTCAGTTGCCTGGACCTAACGTACGCCTCTCTTTTAGAACATACGAACATAAGAAATAGGAGCAGGAGTAGGCCATCTAGCCCCTCGAGCCTGCCCCGCCATTCAATAAGATCATGGCTGATCTGAAGTGGATCAGTTTCACTTACCCGCCTGATCCCTATAACCCCTTTTGTTGATGAACTATTAACCCTATAACCCCTTTTTGATCAGATCCTCAATTTCCCTGGTTATCCACGGCTCTCGAATCCTACCTTTCCTATTCTTCCTTTTTACAGGCACATGCCTGTCCTGCAGCCATCTGCAGGGAGATGGCGTCTGCCATAGACTTGTTGCGGCAGTAGACGAACTGTAGTGGATCCAGGCAATCTGGGAGGCTGGAATTGATTTGTGCCATATCTAACTTTTTGAAGTACTTCATAATGATGGATATCAGAGCCACCTGACGATAGTCATTAAGGCACACTGCTTGGCTTTTCTTTGGTACCGGGGTGATGGTCGTCTTGTTGAAGCAGATAGGGACCTCAGATTGTTGTAAAGAGAGGTTGAAGATGTCTGTGAATACCCCTGCCAGCTGATCTGTGCAGGATCTGAGTGCTCGTCCGGGTACCCCATCCAGATCAGTCGCTTTCCGTGGGTTGACCTTCGAGAAAGCTGCTCTGACATTTGCAATGCTCACCTCAGATACAGGTTCATCTGAGGCTTTCAGGGTAGAGGGCATGCTCTTGCTGACTTCTTTCTCAAAACGGGCATAGAATGCATTGACCTCATCAGGGAGGGGTGCACATTCTCCTTGTGTCTGCGTGGGTTTCCTCCGGGTGCTCCAGTTTCCTCCCACAGTCCAAAGATATGCGGGTTAGGTGGATTAGCCATGCTAAATTGTCCCTTTGTCTCAGGGTAAATGCATGGGGTTATGGGGATAGGGTCTGGGTGGATTGTGGTCGGTGCAGACTTGATGGGCTGAATGGCCACCTTCTGCACTGTGATTCTAAATCTGAAAAAACTATTGAGTGGTAATATTGGGAGGCTTGGATTACCCAAATATTGATTGGGATAACGGAAGGCATTTGGGTCTTGCCTACCGGCTGGAGAGCTGATGAGAGACCCACACTGCCTCTTTTTGGGAGGCATACCCCGCTTCCCAATTCTCCATTTTGTTAATAGTTCATCAACAGTTCTGTGACTGTTCATCCATGTATCCAAATAGCAGTTAGGATCTATCAAGCCAGGTTCCATCCTGTGATCTGTCTTATCTGGTAGTATCAGCTGGGATCATAACAGGCGGGGGCAGAAATCCTGAAACATGTTGAATAGAATTTCCTGGACTCTGTATCTTGGCCCAACTAGGAAGGAGGTACTGCTGTATCAGGGAAATAAGGTGAACCAAGTGACTGTGCTGAACACCAGAACTTCTAAATTAGATGACTAACTTTTTCCTTGGAGCAGAGGAGACTGAGGGGGTACATGATTGAAATGTATAAAATTATGAGGGACATAGATAGTACACAGGAAGAAACGTTTCCCCTTGGTGAAGGGATCAATGACTAGGGGACATAGAATTAAAGTAAGCAAGAAATACACTGCTGCATTTGCTCTTTCACCTAAACTTTGGGCCATAACTTCCTCAGAGTGACAATCAGCATCAGATTGCCATTCCGTACCTACTTACCTGCACCAAATTTTTTTCCTGCCTAACCGTAAGAATGAATTAATAGGTTTGGTAAAATGAGGGATAGATTTAATATCCCTGCACTAGAGTACAATGATATGCTAGTCAAATTCTTACACCACAAGGTCCTGACACCAGTTGAACTTGCCAACAAGTTTGTTTTACTTGTTTGAAGAACAGATAGTTGAAGCTCGCTCGGTGACTGACACATTTTTGGGTGAAGGTTTAATAATAAACCTATGTAGGCAATTTTAAAACAATGACCTGTATATTGAATAATTGTGTCAGCAGTCTGTATCTGTGACTTGGAGCTGAGAGTTGTATTAGATTGTTGTCCCTCTGATTGCTGTGTTAGAGCTACATCACAGGCGGGTTCTCCTCCAGAGGTTTCCCTTCGATAGTTCCATTCATACTTGTATTATGAATAAACTATTGTAACCTGTTCCTGGATCTCTTGTGGTTCGTTGGAAGAAGCCTACCACAACACTCGAATGAACTCTAACGAAGGGTCATCCAGACTTGAAACGTTGGCTCTGTTCTCTCTTAACAGATGCTGTCAGACCTGCTGAGATTTTCTAGCATTTTCCGTTTTTGTTCCACCACAACATTGACTCACTCGACCCCCTTGACTCAGGCCGAACAAGTACCAGGCAGCACATTGAGGCCCTGGCTGCAGTGTCAAAGTCTAAAAGGATTAGAGTAAAGGAGAACACGCCCCTATTTTACAGCACAGCTGCCGTAAAGCAGGTCAGTTTAAAAGTCTCATTGAATTTAATCAATTGAAATTGTTGGTAATAAAAATTAAAGTCATTCAAGTTAGCTACCTGCAGTGAGTGAATACCCACACTTACCCAAGACGTGGACACGCACAGTTTCCTCAATGGTTCCTGCTGGAGTGCTGCTCTGACATTTATACAGAGTTCCATCATACACCTCCACATTATTAATACGCAGAGTTCCATTGTCAAACTCCTCAAATCGGTTGTCCTGCAAATAAATCAAGACAATTAGGAGCCATTCAGTCGCTGGGTCCAAATCCTGGAATTCTCTCCCAAATGCCATTGTGGGTCAACCCACAGCACATGGACTGCAGCGATTCAAGAAGACAGCTCACCACCACCTCCTCAAGGCCAACTAGGGATGGGCAATAAATGATGGCCACCCAGCGATACCCATGTCCCACGAGTGAATAATAAAAAGCTAATGTCAGCCAGGGCTATGATAATGGTGCTACAATTGGTCTCAGCATTCTTGAATAAGAATGGAGAATAAAATCATCCAAAGCTCCAAACTCCAAATTCAGTAATTCTTCCTCAAAAAGAGGACATGTGAACACTGTTCACTGAGTTAATAAACCACTCAGTTGAGATATTGTTCCTGCTTGAAAAGCCTATCAACAACTGGGATCTATACTTGAGAAAGGCAGAAAAAATTGTCTTCAAAAGATGGGAAGAGAAACATTTCCAATTACTCTTTCTTCACCAATGGGAACAAATATAAATCACCCAGATCCCTCAGAAAATAGTGATGTACTTACACCAGAGATGTCCACATTGTTCCGGAACCAAGTAACTGTGGGAATGGGGTTGGCCCGGGTACGACAGTGCAAAAATCCTGGCTTCCCTTCATCTAGCTGGCTGTTAGTTGGTTTGACCACCCACTCTGGGAATGCTGCAAAAAGAATTCATAGAAGTAATTTCCATTCCTCATCTTCAATATTTGTCTCGGTTTAAAATCTTATTAATAGAAGAACTATAAAGAGTTACAATGTTAATGATATGGGGATTTTAAATGATCCTAATAGAGATGGGAATAGTAGCCCAAGTCACATTGTATGCCAGCACAGACTGCTCTATCTATAACATACTGCTTCTTCTACTGTGCACAAACATAGCCTCACCAAGTTGGTGAATGTGACTCACACGGTTTCTCCTTAACTAAACAAGATTTAAGGAAAATAAATTGGAAAGGTGAGGAAGAGGATAAATTAAAGGATGTGAATGCAATGTTGAATCAGAAAGTGATGTCTCTAGAGAAAAATTGGATTAAGAGACAAAACAAAGGAAAATATAGAAAAAAATTAATGAATTAAAACTTTGATTTTTAGTTCCAGTTCAGTCTTTTCACTGTATGCCTGCAAATCTTTTCTTATCACATAATTATCGCTTTTGAAAGCCATGATTGAATCTGCCTCCACCACTTTCAGGCAGTGAATTCTAGGTCCTAACCACTCGCTGCATAAAAGTAGTTTTATTCACGCTGCTTTCAGTTATTTTGCCCATCTATTTTATGCAGCATAATTTTAAATACCTCTTTCAAACTTTCTCTCGAACTTGTCTCCAAAATAAAGAGCCCAGCTTCTCTATTCATATAACTGATGTTTCCCATTCCCAGAACCATTCCCGTGAATCGTTTCTGCACTCTCTCCAAAGTCTACACATTCTGTCATGGTGCCCAGAATTGGCAACAATACTTCAGCTGAAGCCAAATAAATGTTTTATGAAGGTTCGCCGCAACATCCTTGCTTTTGTAGTCTGCCTCCATTTATACAGACTCTGTATGACTTATGAATGGCTTTCGCAAACTTTCCTGCCAGCTCAAAACAATTTGTGCACATATACCCTGAGGTTGCTCTGCATCCCTTTAGAATTGTATTTATTTCGTATTGCCTTTCCTCATTCATCTAGCAAATTGTACACTTCACACTTAATGACTTCATAACATTCAATCCAGTCCAAAGATGTGTGAGTTAAGTGGCTTGGCCATACTAAATTGCCCCTTAGAGTTAGGGGAAAAGCTGGGGTAAATGCATGGGGCTATGGGGATGGAGCCTGGGTGGGATTGTGATCGGTGCAGACTCGATGGGCCGAATGGCCGCGTTCTGCACTATAGGGTTCTATGATTCCATGAATGTTAGTGCTGAGATAGACAGCAAAATATCACTTTTATGTATGTTAACAGTAGAGTGATGCAATTCAGATACTGGGGACGATTCGCCCATCTCATAAGACCATAAGACATTGGAGCAGAATTAGGCCACTCTGCCCATCGAGTCTGCTCCGCCATTCAATCATGGCTGATTACTTTTCTCATCCCCATTCTCCTGCCTTTTCCCCATAACCCCTGATCCCCTTATCAATCAAGAACCTATCTATCTCTGTCTTAAAAACACTCAATGACCTGGCCTCCACAGCCCTCTGCGGCAAAGAGTTCCACAGATTCACCACTCTCTGGCTGAAGAAATTCCTCCTCATCTCTGTTTCAAAGGATCGTCCCTTCAGCCTGAGGTTGTGTCCTCTGGTTCTAGTTTTTCCTACCTCGTGGAAACATCCCCTCCACGTCCACTCTGTCCAGGCCTCACAGTATCCTGTAAGTTTCAATAAGATCCCCCCTCATCCTTCCAAACTCCAACGAGTACAGACCCAGAGTCCTCAACCGTTCCTCAGACGACAAGCTCTTCATTCGAGGGATCAACACATCCTTCCTTAGATATGGGGCACAAAACTGCTCACAATACACCAAATGGGGTCTGACCAGAACCTTATACAGCCTCAGAAGTACATCCCTGCTCTTGTATTCTAGCCCTCTCAACATGAATGCTAACATTGCATTTGCCTTCCTAACTGCTGACTGAACCTGCACGTTAACCTTAAGAGAATCTTGAACAATGACTCCCAAGTCCCTTTGAGCTTCTGATTTCCTACGCACTTTCCCATTTAGAAAATTGTCTATGCCTCCATTCCTCCTTCCAAAGTGCATGACCACACACTTTTCCACATTGTATTCCATCTGCCACTTCTTTGCCCATTCTCCTAACCTGTCCAAGTCCTTCTGCAGCCCCCCTGCTTCCTCAATACTACCTGTCCCTCTACATATCTTTGTATCATCTGCAAACTTAGCAACAGTGCCTTCAGTTCCTTCTTCCAAATCGTTAATGTATATTGTGAAAAGTTGTGGTCCCAGCACTGACCCCTGAGACACACCACTAGTCGCCGACTGCCATCCTGAAAAAGACCCCTTTATCCCACTCTCTGCCTTCTGCCAGTCAACCAATCCTCTATTAATGCCAGGGTCTTACCCTTAACACCACGGGCACTTAACTTATTTAACAGTCTCCTATGGAACCTTGTCAAAGGCTTTCTGGAAATCTCAATAAATCACATCCACTGGCTCTCCTTTATCTAATTTCCTTGTTACCTCCTCAAAGAACTCTAACAGATTTGTCAGACATGACCTCCCCTTGACAAAGCCACGCTGACTCAGTCGTACCGCTGACTCAGTCGTACTTTATCATGCACTTCCAAGTACTCTGCGATCTCATCTAATCGTGGGGGGGGGGGGGGGGGGGGGGGGGTCATGGGATTCCTGAGAGAGTTCGCTAGCATCTCCTAGCACTGGATTTCCAGCATAGTGTGCTCCGCTGGAAATAGGCAAGGAAGCGGGGCATGCATTTAAATGACATTTTAAATATCATTTAAATGCTATTAGCAAGGCTGGGACTGAATTCTCCGGGCCCGCTAACCTCTCCCACCCCTCCAGAGTGTTTCACTCCAGCGGAGTTTAGAGAAGCTCCCCCCTTTAGAGGAACTAGAAGCCTGACCCCGCTGGAGTGAAGGGGTGGCAGTCGGGGCCCCCCAGAGGGTTGGGCTGTGGTGGGGTGGTGCCCCCTGTGCCAGCCTGTGCCCCCAGCACTTCCCAATGGGGCAAAATGCCCATGCCGGGGGGGCACCTTGGCACTGACCATCGGAGGATTGGTTGACAGACAGAAAGCAGTGAGTGGGGATAAGGGTGTCATTTTCAGGATGGCTAGTGGTGTTCCACAGGGATCAGTGTTGGGACCACAACTTTTCACTATATACACTAATGATCTGCAAGATGGAACTGAGGCTATGGTTGCTAAATTGGTGGATAGTACAAAGATATGTAGAGGGACAGGTACTGTTGAGGAAGTGTAGAAGCTGCAGAATGACTTGGACAGATTAGGAGAATGGGCAAAAAGGTGGCAGATGGAATGCAACGTGGGAAAGTGTGAGGTTATGCACTTTGGTCGGAAGAATAGAGGCATAGACTATTTCCTAAATGGGGAAAGGCTTCGGAAATCTGAAGCACAAAGGAACTTGGGAGTCCTGTTTCAGGATTCTCTTAAGGTTAACATGCAGGTTCAGTTGGCAGTTATGATGTGGAGATGCCGGCGTTGGACTGGGGTAGGCACAGTAAAGAAGTCTCACAACACCAGTTAAAGTCCAACAGATTTATTTGGAATCACGAGCTTTCGGAACGTTGCTCCTTCACGCCACTGATGAAGGAGTAGCACTCCGAAAGCTTGTGATTCCAAATAAACCGGTTGAAATTCAATTTTAGCATTCATTTGTAGAGGGCTAGAATACAAGAGCAGGGATGTACTGCTGAAGTTGTATAAGGCTCTGGTCAGATCCCATTTGGAATATTGTGAGCAGTTTTGGGCCCCATACCCGAGGAAGGATGTGCTGGCTTAGGAGGGGGTCCAGAGGAGGTTCACAAGAATGATCCCAGGAATGAAGGGTTTGTCATATGAGGAGCGGTTGAGGAGTCAGGGTCTGTACTCAATGGAGTTTAGAAGGATGAGGGGGGATCGAATTGAAACTTGCAGAATACTGAAAGGCCTAGATAGAGTGGACGTGGAGAGGATGTTTCCACTACTGGGAGAGACTAGAACTTGAGCGCACAACCTCAGACTCAAGGGATGCTCCTTTAAAACTGAGATGAGGAGAAATTTCTTCAGCCAGAGGGTGGTAAATCTGTGGAACTCATTGCCACAGGCTGTAGAAAATTACGGCTCAGAAACAGGCCTTTTGGCCCTTCTTGTCTGTGCCGAACCATTTTTTGCCTAGTCCCACTGACCTGCACTTAGACCATATCCCTCCACACTCCTCTCATCCATGAACCCGTCCAAGTTTTTCTTAAATGTTAAAAGTGACCCTGCATTTACCACTTTATCCGGCAGCTCATTCCACACTCCCACCACTCTCTGCGTGAAGAAGCCCCCCTAATATTCCCTTTAAACTTTTCTCCTTTCACCCTTAACCCATGCCCTCTGGTTTTTTTCTCCCCTAGCCTCAGTGGAAAAAGCCTGCTTGTATTCACTCTATCTATACCCATCAAAATCTTGTACACCTCTATCAAATCTCCCCTCATTCTTCTACGCTCCAGGGAATAAAGTCCCAACCTATTCAATCTCTCTCTGTAACTCAGCTTCTCAAGTCCCGGCAACATCCTTGTGAACCTTCTCTGCACTCTTTCAACCTTATTTACATCTTATTTACATGTAGAAGCCAGGTCATTGGGTATCTTTAGGACAGAGATAGATAGGTTCTAGATCATAAGGGGAGAAAGCAGGAGAATGCGGATTAGAATCATATCAGCCAGGATTGAATGGTAGAGCAGACTCGATGGGCCAAATGGCCAAATTCTGCTCCTATATCTTACTGTCTTAAGGGCATGGAGCAGTGCCAGCGGGTGGGGCCTGATGGGAGCTAGGGCCTCGGGGCGATTGGCAGGAGTGGGGTCCTTGCTATCAATCTGCATCGGGATCAATGGGGGCAAGAGGGAGGCCAGCGACCAGGGTGGACTGGGGGGCTGAAAATCAGGGCGGTCCGGGACAAAGGGGAGCATAAATGGTCAGTGGGGGCAGGGGGCATGATCGGGCAGTGGGGAGTTGGGGGGGGGAGGCAGCACTGCAGGGTTCCCAAGTTGGCCAGTGATTAAGCTGGCCAGCAAACAGGAGGCTGACAGTTCGGGGCACTGCACATGCGCAGAGGCCTGCTGGTTTCAGCCTCCTGGGCAGGAATAGGCCCCGCCCCCTGAAATCTAATGCGATTCACACTGGAGGCCTCTGCGTGTGGGAGATTCTAATGTGAACTCCCACTGAAAAAAACAGCGTGAATTACTCAAATTACTCGAAAACAAATTAGTTCTTTTTACCTGCATTCTAACACTGACTACACATCAAACTAATTTGTTAGCTGTTAATACTTTCCAGATGAGGTGAAATGCACAGAAATCTAATTGCTCCTTACTTGCCACAGTGACACTCAGCTCCCTGGTCTTCTCTCCAGCTTTGTTTCTAGCATGACAAGTATAAATCCCGGAATCCTCTTCTGCTATCTCATTGAAGATCAGCTCATTCCCAGCCTGGTAGACACGTCCTTCAGTTGGAACTCGTGTACCATCTCTATACCATGATACGACAGGCAAAGGCAGTCCTCTTGGTGGTGGGCATTCAACATGTTGCGTAGTATTTGCAATGAAAATCTTTGGATTGAACGTTGGCATATCGTTGATTTCTAAATTTTAAAAAAATGGTTTCAGAAGCAGCTCAACATTTTAGTTACTTTTTAATCTACTTTTTCCCTGCATCCTGATGCAGGTTGTATGTTAATAACTGCAGGAAATTTTCATTAACATAAACATTTTGTTTTGCAAAACTTTACTCATAAAATATCTAAAAACATTTCAAAATGGTCAGACTGCAATTATATTCAAATTTTCTACATAGATCATGTGAACTCTAACATCTGTTGACATTTTATACTCAATAGATGGCAGTAGTGCCGTTTATTTGCAGTTCTATTCCAAAGATGATTCTTTATTTTTTCAATTAATTGTGATAAACTTCATTTATATAAAGGCATATGGAGAATCTAAAAGCCAAGGATACAACTAAATCATCTTTTTAACAATCACTTATTTTTATTGATTTCTAGTAAGGGTACTTTCCTACATTGATACTAAAATCACTACAAGGCAAAAGAGAGCTCACACATCTAACTCCCAACAAGAACTCCCAGATGAATATGAACTCTCCATGACCAAAGACAGTTCACGTGGTGGGGGTGGGGGTTGCACCATTGTTATTTAGGAATACTCGGGCCATTTCAGATTTTTTTTAACTCCGAAGGCACATCCTGCTTTGTAAAATGCACTGGGATTTAGAAAAAATATCCAATTGAGTTTCCTTAATAAAGGCTGTTTCCTTGTATGATTCTACACAATAACCAGTGCTGTAAGTAGCTTCATTTCCCCCCATACACAATGTAAACATTCAGTATTTTTACAACTGGTTCATCTAGCCCATATTTTTTATCTTTTAAAAAGCATTTAGTTACATGGGTACAATGGGTATAGAGGGATATGGGCCAAATGCAGGCAATTGGGATTAGTTTAGGGGTTTTAAAAAAAAAGGGCGGCATGGGCAAGTTGGGCCGAAGGGCCTGTTTCCATGCTGTAAACCTCTATGACTCTATGTGTGACTCCAGTGCCACACTAACTGGAAAGATACTTAAATGTCCTCTGAAATGGCCTGGGTGTGTGTGTGTGTGTGTGTTAGTGGCGCTCAATTGTACATCTAAAATCACTGGGAAGAGAATAAAAAATAAAATTCGATGGGTAGCTTAGTTTTGGTTTAAGCATTGAATCAAGACAAAAAATACCAACCGCAACAAAGCATCTGAAATTGGCAGGGCCTAGGACACTACCCTGAGGAATATTTGCAGTGATATTCTGGGGCTGCACAGTCACAACCTTTGCACTAGATATGAAATCAGTGATGTGCGCCCCTCCTGATTTTTAGCACTGTTGATGACCCTTTCCAACACTTTGCTGATGACTGAAAGTGGACTGATGCGGCAGTAATTGGCCACGTCTCATGTGTCCAACATTTTGTGGACAGGACATACCTGAGCAATTTTCCACATTGCCAGCTGGATGCCAATGATGCAGCTGTACTGGAACAGCTTGGCTAAGGGTGCATCAGTTCTGAAAAATGACTTCAGAACTGCTGGAATGTTGCCAGGGTCCACAACATTTTCTATATCCAGTGTCTTCAGCCATTTCTTAACATCACATGGCGTGAATCAGATTGGCTGAAGACTGACATCTGTCATGCTGGAAAACTCAGGAACAGGCTGAGATGGATCATCACTCTGCACTTCTGCCTGAAGGTGGTTGAAAATGCTTCAGTTTTGTATTTTTGCACCAATGTACTGGACTTCCCCATCATTGAGAAAGGGGATATCTGTGGAGCCTCCAGCCTGTGTTAGTTACTAACTGTCCACCACCATTCATGACTGGATGTGGTGGGACTGCAGAGCTTTGATTTGATCCATGATGTAGGATCACTTAGCTCCGTCTAGTGCATGCAACTTTCACTAGTCCTGCATGGGCGGCACGGTGGCACAGTGGTGAGCGCTATTGCCTTACAACGCCAGGGACCCAGGTTAGATTCCTGGCTTGGATCACTGTCTGCACACTCTCTCCGTGTTTGCGTGGGTTTTCTCCGGGTGCTCCGGTTTCCTCCCACAGTCCGAAAGACGTGCTGGTTAGGTGCATTAACCATACTAAATTCTTCCTCAGTGTACCTGAACAGGCGCCAGAGTGTGGCGACGAGGGGATTTTCACGGTAACTTCATTGCAGTGTTAATGTAAGCTTACTTGTGACACTAATAAATTAATTAATTAAACTGAACCGTAGCCTAATGGGTAGGGGTTGGGAGTGTGTGTGTGTGTTAGCAGAAGGTTTCCTTGCTCATTTTTGACCTGATATCATGAGACTTCATGGGGTCTAGAGTTGATGTTGAGATCTCTCAGGGCAACTCCATCCTGAATATAAAGGTAAGGAAGTATTGTTGCAACTATACAAGGCATTGGTGAGACCGCACCTGGAGTATTGTACAGTTTTGGTAGACGTGGAGCAGATGCTTCCTCTTGTGGGGCATTCTAGGACGAGAGGTCATAGTCTTAGGATAAAGGGTAGCAAATTTAAAACAGAGTTGAGGAGAAACTACTTCTCCCAAAGGGGTGTGAATCTGTGAAATTCGCTACTCAAAGTGCGGTGGATGCTGGGACAGTGAGTAAATTTAAGGAGTTAGATTTTTAATTGGTAATGGGTTGAAGGGTTATGGGGAGAAGGCGGGAAAATGGGGATGAGGAGCATATCAGCCATGATCGAATGGCGGAGCAGACTCGATAGGCTGAATGGCCTAATTCTGCTCCTACAGCTTGTGAACTTATGAACTTATGACTGTATGCCACTATTGGGGGAGGCGATAGCCTCATGGTATTATCGCTAGACTATTAATCCAGAACCTCAACTAATGGTCTGGGGACCCAGGTTTGAATCCTACCACGGTAGATGGTGGAATTTGAGCGCAATAAAAAATATCTGGAATTAAGAATCTACTGATGACCATGAAACTATTGTCGATTGTCGTAAAAACCCATCTGGTTCACTAATGTCCTTCAGGGAACATTACCTCATCTGGCCTACATGTGACTCCAGAGCCACAGTAACATGGTTGACTCGCAACTGCCTCGGGCAACGAGGGAAGGGCAATAATTACTGGCTAGCCAGCAACATGTCCCACAAGTGGATTTTTAAAAATTTGCGATCATCTCTGCCAGATATGTCCTGTGGGTGGGACAAGGCATATCCAGGTATGGTGATGGTGGAATTTGGGACAGTGTGTAAGATATGATTCTAAGAGTATGGCTATGTCAGGATGTAGCTTGACTAGTCTGTGGGACAGCTCTCCCAATTTAGGTACAAGTCCCCAAATTTGGACGAGGGGGATTTTGCAGGGTCGACAGGGCTGAATGTGCCATTGTAGTTTCCAGTGCCTAGGTCGATGCAGTGTGGTCCATCTGGTTTCATGCCTTTTTGACTTTCTACTATTCTTGGGATGCTTTTTGTGCCTTAGAAGACAGATCGAAAATTGTTGTTCACAGTTTCTTCCATTTTTCTGTTTCCAGTATCAATTCCGCAGTCTCATCCTCAAAGGGACCACCGCTTATTTTATCAAAAGTTCTGTCTTTCTGTTTTAACATTTCAGAGATTTATAGAGGTTTATAGCATGGAAACAGGCCCTTTGGCCCAACTTGTCCATGCCACCCAGTTTTTACCATTAAGCTAATATGATTGTGTTCAATGTAGCAACTTATCTCATTCTCCAAATTCTCCATTTAGGTTTTTAAAATCATATTTGCTGGTTTCTAAAATTTTCCCATTCATCTGGCCTACCAATAATCTTCACAGTATTGTACGCCCTTTCTTCCTTGATTTCATTCTGATTTTCATTAATTAGCCACAGATGGTGCATCCTTCTCGTAGAGTCTTTCTTTCTCAATGCAATATATATTTATTGAGTTTTGAAACATCTGCCACTGCTTTTCTACTGTATTATTTTTTAACTTATTTATTCAGTGCACTATAGCCAACTCTGTCTAACAGTCTTTACTTAAGTTTAAAAATATAATTTCAGATCAAATTTTCACACCCTCAAACTGAATGTTAAGTTCTACCAAATTATGATCACTCATGCCTAGAGGATTTCTAATTACGAGTTTATTAATTAATCCTGTCTCATTACACATTACCCATAGAGATAGCCCGTTCCATTGTTGTTTCTAGACACAAGGCACGATTCTCCCATCCCACTGCGCTGATTTCTTAGTGCAGCTGGATGGAAGATTTCAGCGGGGCCGGGTTAGTGCGATGGGCGTCTGGTCACAAGCGCATCTCCCAGCGCTGGATTTCCGGCGCCGTCAGCTCCGCGCTGGAAATAGGTGTGGAGTTGCATAATTTATGTAAATTTGAATTTCAATGTAATTTAAATGCGATTAGAATCATACAGTGTGGAAGGAGGCCATTCAGCCCATCGAGTCTGAACTGAATACAATCCCACCCATGCCCTATCACCATAACCCCTAGCTAGTCCCTTGACACTAAGGGGCAATTTAGCATGGCCAATCCACCATTAGTGGACGTGGGACTGAAATCTCCGGGCCTGCTAGCATCCCACCACCCCCCCCCCAAGGGCCTGATGGGGTCGATCAGTGGAGTGGGGGGGGGGACCCGCTGCCACTCTGCACTTTGGTATTGTGAGCAGAGGGAGGGAGGCCAGCTATCGGGGCTGGGCCCGGGCATGCTTTAGAGGGGGTGGGGGGGGGGGGGGGGGGTGGTATGTGTGTGTGTGTGGGATTGGGGGGGGTCAGCAATTCAGCCATTGGGGGAGAGGGGGGCACAGAGGGCCAGTGCGGTACGGTAGTACAGTGGTTAGCACTGCTGCTTCACAGCTCCAGGGACCTGGGTTCGATTCCCGGCTTGGGTAACTGTCTGTGTGGAGTTTGCACATTCTCCTCGTGTCTGCGTGGGTTTCCTCCGGGTGCTCCGGTTTCCTCCCACAGTCCAAAGATGTGCGGGTTAGGTTGATTGGCCATGCTAAAATTGCTCCTTAGTGGCCTGAGATATGTAGGTTAGAGGGATTAGTGGGTAAATATGTAGGGTTATGGGGGTAGGGCCTGGATGGGATTGTGGTCGGTGCAGACTCGATGGGCCAAATGGCCTCTTTCTGCGCTGTAGGGTTTCTATGATTTCTATGATGTGAGGGGGGGGAGTCGCAGGGCTGGCCACTGACTGAGCTGGCCACTAATCAGGAGGCCAGAAGACAGGGGCTATTGCGCATGCGCCAATCTTGGCGCTGACAGATCGCCGCATATGCAGTAGCTGGCTCAGCACTACGCTGCCGGCCCCCCGGGCAAGAATAAGCCCACCCCTGATTTTTAGCATGATTTACGCTCGTGCACTCAGCAATGCACAGAGTGTGGGAGATTCTTCTCTGAACTCCCACTGAATAAAACAGCGTGATTTACTCCAGTTTTCACACAAATTCGACACTTGGAATTTTTTTGGGAGAATCCCGGCCAAAACAAAATATCTGCAATACACTATGAGCTCATCCTCAAGAGTGCCTTTGCCAATCTGATTTCTCCAATATACAAGATGATCAAAATTGCCCATGATTAATGCAGTTCCTTTCTTATAAGCCCCCATTATTTCATGATATATTCTCTGTCCTGCAGTATAGCCTTTGCCAGGGGGCCTACAAAATACACCCATTCGTGACTACTTTCCCTTGCTTTTTTTTAATATTTCCACCCAAACTGATTCTTGGTCTTGATCTTCCAAGCCAAGATTATTTCTCACGAGTGTATAGATCTTATCCTTTGTTAACAGAGCTCCCCTTACACTTTTCCCTTTCTCCTCACCTTCTGAAATGTCAAATACCCTTGAATATTAGGTTCCCAGTCTTGGCCACATTGCAACCACATCTCTGTAATAGCTATCATATGATATCCATTCATTTCTATTATCAAATCATCCATCCAGTTATGAATTTTTTGATGCAGTCATATAAATATCCTTTAATTCTGTGTTTTTACCATTTTCCCTATTTTTACCTTATTTGCCAGTACACTCTTGTGTTTGCATCCTCTGTCCCTTCCTGTCACACTGGCCATTACCCATATCTCTACGCTGCACTATTAAAAATATACAAAAGTTACACCACAGAAGGAGGCCATTCAGCCCATCTGGTCCATGCCAGCCTGAGGTCACTCAGGTGCCCTTTCTGGTCCCACGTTGCTGCATCCAGCCCAGAGCCTGTCGCTTACAGAACTTAAGATTTAGATCCAGGTACTTTTTAAAAGAGTTTGGGGTCTCTGTCTCCACCAACTTGTCTGTGCCAAACCATTTTTTGCCTAGTCCCACTGACCTGCACTTGGACCATATCCTTCCACAGACCTCTCATCCATGAACCTGTCCAAGTTTTTCTTAAATGCATTTACCACTCTATCGGCAGCTCATTCCACACTCCCACCACTCTCTGTGTGAAGAAGCCCCCCTAATAAGACCATAAGACCATAAGACATAGGAGCGGAAGTAAGGCCATTCGGCCCATCGAGTCCACTCCACCATTCAATCATGGTTGATTTCAACTCCATTTACCCGCTCTCTCCCCATAGCCCTTAATTCCTCGAGAAATCAAGAATTTATCAATTTCTGTCTTGAAGACGCTCAACGTCTCGGCCTCCACAGCCCTCTGTGGCAATGAATTCCACAGACCCACCACTCTCTGGCTGAAGAAATTTCTCCTCATCTCTGTTCTAAAGTGACTCCCTTTTATTCTAAGGCTGTGCCCCCGCGTCCTAGTCTCCCCTGTTAATGGAAACAACTTCCCTACGTCCATCCTATCTAATATTCCCTTTAAACTTTTCTCCTTTCACCCTTAACCCATGCCCTCTGGTTTTCTTTTCCCCTAGCCTCAGTGGAAAAAGCCTGCTTGCATTCACTCTATCTATACCCATCAAAATCTTCTACACCTCTATCAAATCTCCCCTCATTCTTCTACGCTCCAGGGAATAAAGTCCCAACCTATTCAATCTCTCTCTGTAACTCAGCTTCTCAAGTCCCGGCAACATCCTTGTGAACCTTCTCTGCACTCTTTCAACCTTATTTACATCCTTCCTGTAACTAGGTGACCAAAACTGTACACAATACTCTAAATTCGGCCTCACCAATGCCTTACATAACCTTACCATAACACTCCAACTGTTGTACTCGATACTCCGATTTATAAAGGCCAGTGTACCAAAGGCACTCTTTACGACCCTATCCACCTGTGACGTCACTTTTAGGGAATTCTGTACCTGTATTCCCAGATCCCTCTGTTCAACTGCACTCTTCAGAGTCCTACCATTTACCCTGTACGTTCTACTTCGGTTTGTCCTTCCAAAGCGCAATATCTCACACTTGTCTGCGTTAAATTCCATTTGCCATTTTTTAGCCCATTTTTCTAGTTGGTCCAAATCCCTCTGCAAGCTTAGAAAACCTTCCTCACTGTCCACTACACCTCCAATCTTTGTATCATCAGCAAACTTGCTGATCCAATTTACCACATTATCATCCAGATCATTGATATAGATGACAAACAACAATGGACCCAACACCGATCCCTGAGGCACACCACTAGTCACAGGCCTCCACTCAGAGAAGCAATCCTCCACAACCACTCTCTGGCTTCTTCCATTGATGTGGAGATGCCGGCGTTGGACTGGGGCGAACACAGTAAGAAGTCTCACAACACCAGGTTAAAGTCCAACAGGTTTATTTGGTAGCAAATACCATAAGCTTTCGGCGCACTGCTCCTTCGTCAGATGGAGTGGAAATCTGCTCTCAAACAGTGCACAGACACAGAAATCAAGTTACAGAATACTAATTAGAATGCGAATCTCTACAGCCAGCCAGGTCTTAAAGGTACAGACAATGTGGGTGGAGGGAGCATTCAACACAGGTTAAAGAGATGTGTATTGTCTCCAGACAGAACAGCTAGTGAGATTCTGCAAGACCAGGGGGCAAGCTATGGGGGTTACTGATAATGTGACATAAATCCAACATCCCGGTTTAGGCCGTCCTCATGTGTGCGGAACTTGGCTATCAGTTTCTGCTCAGCGACTCTGCGCTGTCGTGTGTCGTGAAGGCCGCCTTGGAGAACGCTTACCTGAAGATCCAAGGCTGAATGCCCGTGACTGCTGAAGTGCTCCCCCACAGGAAGAGAACAGTCTTGCCTGGCGATTGTCGAGCGGTGTTCATTCATCCGTTGTCGTAGCGTCTGCATGGTTTCCCCAATGTACCATGCCTCGGGACATCGGGACAAGGATGTCCCGAGGCATGGTACATTGGGGAAACCATGCAGACGCTATGACAACGGATGAATGAACACCGCTCGACAATCACCAGGCAAGACTGTTCTCTTCCTGTGGGGGAGCACTTCAGCAGTCACGGGCATTCAGCCTTGGATCTTCAGGTAAGCGTTCTCCAAGGCGGCCTTCACGACACACGACAGTGCAGAGTCGCTGAGCAGAAACTGATAGCCAAGTTCCGCACACATGAGGACGGCCTAAACCGGGATGTTGGATTTATGTCACATTATCAGTAACCCCCACAGCTTGCCCCCTGGTCTTGCAGAATCTCACTAGCTGTTCTGTCTGGAGACAATACACATCTCTTTAGCCTGTGTTGAATGCTCCCTCCACCCACATTGTCTGTACCTTTAAGACCTGGCTGGCTGTAGAGGTTCACATTCTAATTAGTATTCTGTAACTTGATTTCTGTGTCTGTGCACTGTTTGAGAGCAGATATCCACTCCATCTGACGAAGGAGCAGTGCTCCGAAAGCTTATGGTATTTGCTAGCAAATAAACCTGTTGGACTTTAACCTGGTGTTGTGAGACTTCTTACTACCTTCTTCCATTGAGCCAGTGTCTAATCCAATTTACTACCTCCCCATGTATACCCAGCGACTGAACGTTCCTAACTAACCTCCCATGAGGAACCTTGTCAAAGGCCTTGCTGAAATCCAGGTAGACAACATCCACCGCCTTCCCTTCATCCACTTTCCTGGTAACCTCCTCGAAAAACTCTAATAGATTGGTCAAACATGACCTACCACGCAGAAAGCCATGTTGATTCTCCCTAATAAGTCCCTGTCTATCCAAACATTTGTAGATCCTATCCCTTATCACACCTTCCAATAACTTGCCCACCACCGACGTCAAACTTACTGGCCTATAATTTCCCGGATTTCTTTTGGAATCTTTTTTAAACAACGGAACAACATGAGCCACCCTCCAATCATCCGGCACCTCCCCCGTGAATACTGATATTTTAAATATGTCTGCCAGGGCCCCTGCAAGTTCAACACTAGCTTCCCTCAAGGTCCGTGGGAATACCCTGTCCGGTCCTGGGGATTTATCCACTCTGATTTGCCTCAAGACAGCGAGCACCTCCTCCTCTTTAATCTGTATATTTGTGATATATATAAATGATTTGGAAGAAACTGTAACTGGTGTAATCAGCAAGTTTGCAGATGACATGAAGATGGCTGGAATTGCGGATAGCGAAGAGCATTGTCGGGCAATACAGCAGGATGTAGATAGGCTGGAAAATTGGGCGGAGAGGTGGCAGATGGAGTTTAATCCGGATAAATGCGAAGTGATGCATTTTGGAAGAAATAATGTAGGGAGGAGTTATACAATAAATGGCAGAGTCATCAGGAGTATAGAAACACAGAGGGACCTAGGTGTGCAAGTCCACAAATCCTTGAAGGTGGCAACACAGGTAGAGAAGGTGGTGAAGAAGGCATATGGTATGCTTGCCTTTATAGGACGGGGTATAGAGTATAAAAGCTGGAGTCTGATGATGCAGCTGCATAGAACGCTGGTTAGGCCACATTTGGAGTACTGCGTCCAGTTCTGGTCACCGCACGACCAGAAGGACGTGGAGGCGTTAGAGAGAGTGCAGAGAAGGTTTACCAGGATGTTGCCTGGTATGGAGGGTCTTAGCTATGAGGAGAGATTGGGTAGACTGGGGTTGTTCTCCTTGGAAAGACGGAGAATGAGGGGAGATCTAATAGAGGTATACAAGATTATGAAGGGTATAGATAGGGTGAACAGTGGGAAGCTTTTTCCCAGGTCGGAGGTGACGATCACGAGGGGTCACGGGCTCAAGCTGAGAGGGGCGAAGTATAACTCAGATACCAGAGGGACGTTTTTTACACAGAGGGTGGTGGGGGCCTGGAATGCGCTGCCAAGTAGGGTGGTGGAGGCAGGCACGCTGACATCGTTTAAGACTTACCTGGATAGTCACATGAGCAGCCTGGGAATGGAGGGATACAAACGATTGGTCTAGTTGGACCAAGGAGCGGCACAGGCTTGGAGGGCCGAAGGGCCTGTTTCCTGTGCTGTACTGTTCTTTGTTTTGTAAAGGTTCCATGACCTCCCTACCTGTTTGCCCTATTTCCGTAGACTCCATGCCCGTTTCCTCAGTAAATACGGATGCAAAAAACCATTTAGTATCTCCCCCATCTCTTTTGGTTCCATACACAGTCTACCACTCTGGTCTTCAAGAGGACAAATTTTATCCCTCACTATCCTTTTGCTCCTAACATACCTATAGAAGCTCTTTGGATTTTCCTTCACTCTGTCTGCCAAAGCAACCTCATGTCTTCTTTTAGCCCTCCTGATTTCCCTCTTAAGTAGCTTCTTGCACTTTTTATACTCCTCGAGCATCTGATCTGTTCCTTGCTGCCTGTACATTTCATACAACTCTCTCTTCCTCTTAAATCAGTGTTACAATCTCCCTCGAGAACCAAGGTTCCTTATTCCTATTTACGTTGCCTTTAATCCTGACAGGAACATACAAATTCTGCACTCCCAAAATTTCTCCTTTGAAGGCCTCCCACTTTCCATTTACATCCTTGGAAACAATTCATCTGGCCCTGGTAACTTATCAGCTTTCAAGGCTTCCAACCCTTTGAGTACTTACTCTCTTTTTATGATTATCCTATCTGGAAATATTGCCTCATCCTTTCTCTTAACTTTCCAAACCTTGCCTCACGTGAACCCTTTAGTTTCAAAGCCTTCTCTGTAGTCCTAGATGTACGACTTGCCAGAACCCTGTTCCCAGGACGGTTAAAGTGAAGACCGTCCCAGCTGAACAGCTTCCTCAGTCCCCAATACTGATACCAGTGCCCCATGACTCAAAACCTATTCCTACCATCAAAACCTTGGAGCCACACATTCAACTCTGATCTTATTTATCTATACCAATTTATTGGAGGCTGAGGTAGTAACCCAGGATAATCAGTTTTGTGGTTCTGATTTTTTAAATTTAGCCCTTAGTTGCTTATGCACTTTTAACAGAACATCTTTTGTAGTCCCACCTATGTCGTTGGTATCTATGTGAACCACAACAACTGGATTCTCCCCCTCCCATTCCAAGTTCCTCTCTTGCCCCAAGGAGACATTCTGAATCCAGGCTTCAACAACACTACATGGAAGTTCACCTCCAAGGCACTAACCATCCTGACTTGCAATTATACTTGCTGCATCAAAATTCTGGGGCTCCTTGCCTAACAGCACTGAATGGACTGCAGCAGATCAAGAAGGCAGCTCACCACCATTTTCTCAATGGCAATTAGGGATGGGCAATAAATGCTGGCCAAGCCAGCAACGCTCACACCCAATGAATGAAAAAAGATCCCCCATACCACAGTTCTGTGGTCAGTGTTCTCCTCCTCTCTGTAGTTGTCCACACAAGCTGCAAACCCTCAAGACAATCCAATTAATAGACTGATAATCAAACCGTCGTCCATTTGGAAGCAAGACAAAATTCAACCTCTAACTGGCAGAAAATAGTAAGAAGTCTCACA
The DNA here is from genome assembly GCF_964213995.1 of Mustelus asterias. Classification (NCBI taxonomy): domain Eukaryota; kingdom Metazoa; phylum Chordata; class Chondrichthyes; order Carcharhiniformes; family Triakidae; genus Mustelus; species Mustelus asterias. The sequence continues at coordinate 10,987,801 of NC_135805.1, forward strand.
ACACCAAGTTAAAGTGCAACAGGTTTGTTTGAAATCACGAGCTTTCGGAGCAGTGCTCCTTCATCAGGTGAGTCCTGAAAATAAGCTGAAAATTTGAACCAATTCCATTCCATAACTGTAAAGAGGGATATGACTGTACATTGCTGGCACCCATTAATTTGTGACAAAGTTTAAAGCAGCTGAAACCTGCAGAGATCATTTTTACTCATGTAAGTCTTTATGTTCCTTCACCTAAAATGTTAATTGAAATGTCACTCAAAAGCTGCAGTGATCTTTAATTTACTTATGTTCAGAGCATCCTTCCTCCAACAACCTACTGCAGAAGAAAAAGAGAAAGGATGAAAAATAAAAGCTAACCATTGTTTTTTCCTTTCCAGCATTACAGTATCTGCACTACTGACTTCATACTACAACACATGAACATGGTAGCTGACACTTAATATTTACATTATTCTTTAGTCATACCTGCCATACGCAGTGCAGCTTCCAGCATTGTGGGCTTCCCATTCGGACCCCGACCAACACATCTGTACACACCAAAGCTGCGAGATTTCACGTTGGTAAGTAGCAGGGAGCCATTAGCAAATACGGTTGTCCTAACGAGAAAAGATTCAGATTAAACATAGATTTATGTTGCCCTCTGTTGGTTGTGTTGCAGTTCCCACATCCTGAAACTTCAGCATACTGAGATGTGGCTCCATCAACAGCAGCTACCTAAAGTAGACTTTTTTCGGAAAAAAGTCAACCTGAAATACAAGAGAACCATGGGACTTGTGAGAATGAAGACTTGATATATCTTAATTTTACTAAAAATGTAGCACTGGAGAAATTAATAATTGATAAATCCCCTGGATTTGATCATCCATATTCCAGAATGTTGAAAGAAGTAGCTGTAGAAATAATGAATGTATTGTTGGCCATCTTCCAAAATTTGATAGATTCTGGAACAGTTCCTGCAACTTAGAAAGTTGCAAATGTCACCCCAATACTTAAGAAAGGAGGAAGGGAAAAACAGAGAACTGAAGACCTGTTAGCATATCAGTAGGAAGGAAAACTGCTAGAAACTAAAGGATGTGATAACTGGTACTTAGATAAGAGGCAACGAGTGGATATGGTATATTTGGATTTTCAGAAGGGTCCTGTTAAGATCCCACATGAGAGGTTATTCAGCAAAATTAGGGCACACGGGATTGGAGGGGTAATATAGTGGCATGGACTGAGGCTTGGTTTACAGATAGAAAACAAAATAGGAATAAATGGATCACTCACGGGATGGCAGGCTGTGACAAATGGGGTGCCGTGAGGATTATTGCTTGGGGCCCAACTATTCACAATCTTTATCAATGATTTGGATGTGGGGACCCAAAACGAGGTGGGAACGAAGAGTTGTGAGGAAGATGCAAAGAGGCTTCAAGAAGATTTAAACAAACTAAGTGAGTATGCAAGAAAATGGCAAATGGAAATATAATGTGGAAAAATGTGAAATTATCTATTTGGGTGGGACAAACAGAAATGCAGAGTATTTCTTAAATAGTGTGGGACTGGGAAGTCTTGACGTCCAAAGGGACCTGGTGTCCTTGTTCATAAATCACAAAGCGAACATGCAAGTTTAACAAGCAATTAAGGCAGCAAATTGGACCAAATCGGAGGTTTTCCAGATCTGTAAGACTGAATAGAGTTGAGGAACCACAAAGTGGGTAGAGTTGAGGAACCACAAAGGCAAAAAAACCATAATGGGAGTTATGTACAGGCCTCCTGACAGTGGTCAGGACCAGGGGCACAAAATGCACCACGAAATAGAAAGGGCATGTCAGAAAGGCAAGGTCACAGTGATCATGGGGGATTTCAATATGCAGGTGGACTGGGTAAATAATGTTGCCAGTGGACCCAAAGAAAGGGAATTCATTGAATGTTTACAGGATGGCTTTTTGGAACAGCTTGTGATGGAGCCCACGAGGGAACAGGCTATTCTGGACTTAGTGTTATGTAATGAGCCAGACGTGATAAAAGATCTTAAAGTAAGGGAACACTTAGGAAGCAGTGATCATAATATGGTAGAATTCAGTCTGCAATTTGAAAGAAGGAAGGCAGAATCAGATGTGAAGGTTCATAGAACATAGAACATAGAACATTACAGCGCAGAACAGGCCCTTCGGCCCACGATGTTGCACCGACCAGTTAAAAAAAAAACTGTGACCCTCCAACCTAAACCAATTTCTTTTCGTCCATGAACCTATCTACGGATCTCTTAAACGCCCCCAAACTAGGCGCATTTACTACTGATGCTGGCAGGGCATTCCAATCCCTCACCACCCTCTGGGTAAAGAACCTACCCCTGACATCGGTTCTATAACTACCCCCCCTCAATTTAAAGCCATGCCCCCTCGTGCTGGATTTCTCCATCAGAGGAAAAAGGCTATCACTATCCACCCTATCTAAACCTCTAATCATCTTATATGTTTCAATAAGATCCCCTCTTAGCCGCCGCCTTTCCAGCGAAAACAATCCCAAATCCCTCAGCCTCTCCTCATAGGATCTCCCCTCCATACCAGGCAACATCCTGGTAAACCTCCTCTGCACCCTCTCCAAAGCCTCCACATCCTTCCTGTAATGTGGGGACCAGAACTGCACACAGTACTCCAAGTGCGGCCGCACCAGAGTTGTGTACAGTTGCAACATAACGCTACGACTCCTAAATTCAATCCCCCTACCAATAAACGCCAAGACACCATATGCCTTCTTAACAACCTTATCTACTTGATTCCCAACTTTCAGGGATCTATGCACACATACACCTAGATCCCTCTGCTCCTCCACACTATTCAAAGTCCTCCCGTTAGCCCTATACTCAACACATCTGTTATTCCTACCAAAGTGAATTACCTCACACTTCTCCGCATTAAACTCCATCCGCCACCTCTCGGCCCAACTTTGCAACAGTTAAATAAAGGTAGTTACAGGCGCATGAGGGAGGAACTGACAAAAATCGACTGGAAGCAGAGCCTAGTGGGAAAGACAGTAGAACAGCAATGGCAGGAGTTTCTGGGAGTAATTGAGGACACAGTGCAGAGGTTCATCCCAAACAAAAGAAAGGTTATCAGAGGGGGGATTAGGCAGCCATGGCTGACAAAGGAAGTCAGGGAATGCATCAAGGCAAAAGAGAGAGCCTATAATGTGGCAAAGAGTAGTGGGAAGTCAGAAGATTGGGAAGGCTATAAAAACAAACAGAGGATAACAAAGAGAGAAATAAGGAAGGAGAGGATCAAATATGAAGGTAGGCTAGCCAGTAACATTAGGAATGATAGTAAAAGTTTCTTTAAATACATTAAAAACAAACGGGAGGCAAAAGTAGACATTGGGCCGCTCCAAAATGACGCTGGTAATCTAGTGATGGGAGACAAGGAAATAGCTGAGGAACTTAATAAGTACTTTGCGTCAGTCTTCACAGTAGAAGACATGAGTAATATCCCAACAATTCAGGAAAGTCAGGGGGCAGAGTTGAATATGGTTGCCATCACAAAGGAGAAAGTGCTAGAGAAACTAAAAGGTCTGAAAATTGATAAATCTCCGGGCCCAGATGGGCTACATCCTAGAGTTCTAAAGGAGATAGCTGAAGAAATAGTGGAGGCGTTAGTTATGATCTTTCAAAAGTCACTGGAGTCAGGGAAAGTCCCAGAGGATTGGAAAATCGCTGTTGTAACCCCACTGTTCAAGAAGGGAACAAGAAAAAAGATGGAAAATTATAGGCCAATTAGCCTAACCTCAGTTGTTGGCAAAATTCTAGAATCCATCGTTAAGGATGAGATTTCTAAATTCTTGGAAGTGCAGGGTCGGATTAAGACAAGTCAGCATGGATTTAGTAAGGGGAGGTCGTGCCTGACAAACCTGTTAGAGTTCTTTGAAGAGATAACAAATAGGTTAGACCAAGGAGAGCCAATGGATGTTATCTATCTTGACTTCCAAAAGGCCTTTGACAAGGTGCCTCACGGGAGACTGCTGAGTAAAATAAGGGCCCATGGTATTCGAGGCAAGGTACTAACATGGATTGACGATTGGCTGTCAGACAGAAGGCAGAGAGTTGGGATAAAAGGTTCTTTCTCAGAATGGCAACCGGTGACAAGTGGTGTCCCGCAGGGTTCAGTGTTGGGGCCACAGCTGTTCTCTTTATATATTAACGATCTAGATGACGGGACTGGGAGCATTCTGGCCAAGTTTGCCGATGATACAAAGATAGGTGGAGGGGCAGGTAGTATTGAGGAGGTGGGGAGGCTGCAGAAAGATTTAGACAGTTTAGGAGAGTGGTCCAAGAAGTGGCTGATGAAATTCAACGTGGGCAAGTGCGAGGTCGTACACTTTGGAAAAAAGAATAGAGGCATGGACTATTTTCTAAATGGTGACAAAATTCATAATGCTAAAGTGCAAAGGGACTTGGGAGTCCTAGTCCAGGATTCTCTAAAGGTAAACTTGCAGGTTGAGTCCGTAATTAAGAAAGCAAATGTAATGTTGTCATTTATCTCAAGAGGCTTGGAATACAAAAGCAGGGATGTACTTCTGAGGCTTTATAAAGCACTGGTTAGGCCCCATTTGGAGTACTGTGAGCAATTTTGGGCCCCACACCTCAGGAAGGACATACTGGCACTGGAGCGGGTCCAGCGGAGATTCACACGGATGATCCCAGGAATGGTAGGCCTGACATACGATGAACGTCTGAGGATCGTGGGATTATATTCATTGGAGTTTAGGAGGTTGAGGGGAGATCTGATAGAAACTTACAAGATAATGAACGGCTTAGATAGGATGGACGTAGGGAAGTTGTTTCCATTAACAGGGGAGACTAGGACGCGGGGGCACAGCCTTAGAATAAAAGGGAGTCACTTTAGAACAGAGATGAGGAGAAATTTCTTCAGCCAGAGAGTGGTGGGTCTGTGGAATTCATTGCCACAGAGGGCTGTGGAGGCCGAGACGTTGAGCGTCTTCAAGACAGAAATTGATAAATTCTTGATTTCTCGAGGAATAAAGGGCTATGGGGAGAGAGCGGGTAAATGGAGTTGAAATCAACCATGATTGAATGGTGGAGTGGACTCGATGGGCCGAATGGCCTTACTTCCGCTCCTATGTCTTATGGTCTTATGGTCTTATGGAATATTACATGGAAACATTTTGAAGCAAATCTTCAAATCTATCTTAAGCACCATATCCATTGGTTGAAAGCAAGTTGAATAACTCTTTTGAACTCGATGTAAGTTTGTTCAGGTTGTTTCTGGGAAGCTCAGAATTATTGGCAGTACACCCCTGGTTCTAGTTCCTGCACAAGAAATTTTGGTCATCTCAGTTTGACAAGCCTTTGTTGGACAACAGGGAATAAACCTCATAGGCTTTTCCCACTGATCTGCTTTGGAATAGAAGAGTCCATGCCTTGCTGAAAGCTTTTCAAATTAAACAAAAATGCTTCCACATCCTCCTCATTACATCTGACTGCCAATTGGGAGCTCAACACTCAATCCTGAGCTCGGGTCATTTACCTCACTAGTTGCAACTCCACTGGATGCAGCTGATTATTCCCTACTCCGTTGAAGCTGTCTCATAGAATCATAGAATCACTACAATTCAGAAGGAGGCCATTCAGCCCATCAAGTCTGCACCAACCACAATCCCATCCAGGCCCTATTCCCATAATCCCACGTATTTACCCTGCTAATCCCGACACTAAGGTCAACTTAGCATGGCCAATCAACCGAACCCGCACATTTTTGGACTTTGGGATGAAACCAGAGCACCCAGAGGAAACCCACGCAGAATTTGCAAACTCCACACAGACAGTGACCTGATGCCGGAATTGAACCCCACTGTCTGAATTTCCCTTTCCTCGAATTCTCTCTCCTCCTTTCTTTCCTGTCTCTTTTCTTTCCTCTTTTTATTCTTGAAATTTTAGTTCTAGTTTCCACTGCTCCAGTTGTATCCTTGTTAATGCTAGCCTTTTGATTTGATTTACTATTGTCACATGTATTCGTGTACAGTGAAAAGTATGGTTTCTTGCACGCTATACAGACAAGGCATACCTTACATAGAGAAGGAAAGGAGAGGGTAGAGAATGTAGTGTTACGGTCATAGCTGGGGTGTGGAGAAAGATCAACTTAATTTAAGGTAGGTCCATTCAAAAGTCTGACGGCAGCAGGGAAGAAGCTGTTCTTCAGTAGGTTGGTATGTATCCTCAGACTTTTGTATCTTTTTCCTGACAGAAGAAGGTGGAAGAGAGAATGTCCGGGATGCGTGGGGTGCTTAATTATGCTGGCTGCTTTTCCGAGGCAGCGGGAAGTGTAGACAGAGTCAATGGATGGGAGACTGGTTTGCGTGATGGACTGGGCTTCGTTCACGACCCTTTGTAGTTTCTTGCAGTCTTGGGCAGAGCAGGGGCCATACCAAGCTGTGGTACAACCAGAAAGAATGTTTTCTATGATGCATCTGTAAAAGTTGGTGAGAGTCGTAGCTGACGTGCCAAATGTCCTTAGTCTTCTGAGAAAGTAGAGGCATTGGTGGGCTTTCTTAACTATAGCGTCGGCATGGAGGAACCAGGACAGGTTGTTGGTGATCTGGACACCTAAACACCTGAAGCTCTCGACCATTTCTACTTCGTCCCCATTGATGTAGACAGGGGCATGTCCTCCTTTACGCTTCCTGAAGTCAATGACCATCTCCTTCGTTTTGTTGACATTGTGAGAGATTGTAATTGCACCAGTTCACCAGATTTTCTATCTCATTCCTGTACTCTGTCTCATCATGGTTTGAGATCCGACCCACCACAGTGGTGTCATCAGCAAACTAGAAAATCGAGTTGGAGTGGAATTTGGTCACACAGTCATAGGTGTAGAAAGAGTATAGTAAGGGGCTGAGAACACAGCCTTGTGGGGCACCGGTGTTGAGAATGATTGTGGAGGTGTTGTTGCCGATCCTCACTGATTGCTGTCGGGTTAGGAAATTTTGGATCCAGATGCAGAGGGAGGAGCTGAGCCTCAGGCCACGGAATTTGGAGATAAGTTTCAGTGGAATAATGGTGTTGAAGGCTGAGCTGTAATCGATAAAATTGAGTCTGACATAGGTGTCTTTGTTATCTAGGTGTTCCAGGGTTGAGTGCAGGAGTGCAATAGTCATTAAGGCACATTGTCTGGCTTTATTTTGGTACCGGGATGATGGTTGTCTTCTTGAAGCAGGTAGCGACCTCAGATTGTCATAAAGAGAGCTTGAAGATGTCTGTGAATACCACCGCAGGTTAGTCCATGCAGGATCTGAGTGCTCGTCCGGGTACCCTATCTGGGCCATTCACTTTCCATGGGTTGACCTTCGAGAAGGCTGCTCTGACATCTGCAATGGTAACCTCGGTGGTGGAGGACCTCTCACTGACCTCTCGTTCAAAATGGGCATAGAATGTATTGAGCTCATCTGGGAGGGGTGCATTGGTGCCCGGCGATTTTACATGCTTCATCTTGTAGCCTGTTATGTCTTGCAGACCTTGCCATAGTCGGCGGGGGTCGGTGTGGCTAGCCTGGGACTCTGGCTTGGTCCGGTACTGTCTTTTGGCATCTTTGATGGATCTCCTTAGATCACATCTGGCTTTTTTATATAGGTCAGGGTCACTTGACTTGAACGCCTCAGACCTAAACTTCAGCAAGCAGTGGATATCCCTGTTCATCCATGGTTTCCTGTTGGGAAACACATGGATTTTCTTCTTTGGCACACAGTCTTCTACACACTAATGAAGTCAGTTACTGTAGTGACATACTCCTTCAGGCTGGTCATAGAGTTTTTAAATACAGACCAGTCTATTGACTCTAAGCAGTCCTGTAGGAGAACATCCAATTCCTCAGTCCAACATTGCATAACTTTCTTTGATGGATTCTCCCGTTTCAGTTTTTGCTTGTAAGCATGGAGCAAGAGCACAGCCTTGTGGTGTGGTTTGCTAAAGTGTGGGCGGGCAATAGAGCGGTAGGCATGTTTGATATTTGTGTAGCAGTGATCAAGAATGTTTGGCCTCTGGTGGAACAGGAGACGTGTTGGTGTTATCTTGGTAGGGCACCCTTGAGCTTGGCCTGATTGAAGTCCCAGGCCACGATGAACAAGGCCTCGATGTGTTTCATCTCAAGGCTATTTGTAATGGTATATATTTCGTCCAGCGTAGTCTTCACGTCCGCCTGGGGTGGGATGCAAACTGCTGTCAGGATAATGGAGGTGAACTACCGTGGGAGGTAGTAGGGGTGGCATTTTAGCATCAGGTATTCTCAGTCCGGGGAGTAGAAACTCGCCAGTGTTGCTACGTCGAGGCACCACGAGAGGTTGATTAGGAAGCAGACCCCACCTCCCCGAGCCTTGCCTGAGGCCACTGTATGGTCCATTTGGTGGATTGTAAAGCCCTCTGGTTGTAGGGCACAGTCCGGTGAAGCAGCAGTGAGCCACGTCTCCGTGAAACAGAGTACACAGCAGTCCCTCAGTTCTCTTTGAAAAGTGAGTCTGGCTTTAAGCTTGTTAGTTTCAGATTCAATGCCTATTTCTTGCTGTTCAGAAGCAATTGAAAAATGGGAGACCAGAAGTGTGCAGATTTCAAGTTCTGTAGCTTTGCAGATACTCACTTCAAAATGCCTAGCTACACTCCATTGCTGTTCAACAGATAGGGCTTTTAAAGTGTCCTAAATTACTTTGGTTTGATGGAAGTACTGGACTCGAATTTGGAGACATATTCTCAGACTGTAAACCAAAAGGAAATTTGTCTGAACTTGTTGAAATACTTTTAGGAATCAATTTGATTTCCAGCTTCCAATTTCTCATCGTCTATTAGTCCAATCCCAGGTGGGCCCCAAACTTCTGTTACGATCAGGTGAGAAGTGGTAGAATGATTCTCGTTTTTTCCACTCCTCAGTTGACTGCGACAGGTCTTTTTTTAAATGTGCTTGCCATTTCAGTGTGTTTAACTATTTAACTGTTATGATGTTAAATACATTTTCAATATATAAAAGGTAAGAGATGCTAAAACAGTCATTGGACCACTGGAAAATGAGGTGGAGAAGTAATAATAGGAAACAAAGCACTGGCAGAGGAACTGAATAATTACTTTGCATCAGTCTTCATGGTGGAAGACACCAGTGGGATGCCAAAGCTCCAAGAGAATCGGGGGCTCCGGTGAGTGTAGTAGCCATCACTAAGGAGAAGGGTCTGGGGAAACTGAAAGGTCTGAAAGTGGATAAGTCACCTGGGTAGGATGGACTACACCCCAGGATTCTAAAAGGGTCGAGGCATTGATGGTGATCTTTCAGCAATCACTGGAAACAGGGAGGGTCCCAGAGGACTGGAAAGTAGCTAATGTAACACCACTGTTTAAGAAGGGAGGGAGGCAGCAGATGGGAAATTATAGGCTGGTTCGCCTGACTTCAGTCACCGGCAAGATTTTAGAGTCCATTATTAAAGATGAGGTCACTGAGTACTTGGAAGTGCATGATAAAATAGGACTGAGTCAGCACAGCTTCGTCATGTCTGACAAACCTGTTAGAGATCTTTGAGGAGGTAACAAGGAAGTTAAATAAAGGAGAACCAGTGTACGTAACTTAATTAGATTTCCAGAAGGCCTTTGACAAGGTGCCGCATAGGAAACTGTTAAATAAGTTAAGTGCCCATGGTGTTAAGGTTAAGATCCTGGCATGGATAGAGGATTGGCTGACAGGCAGAAGGCAGGGAGTGGGGATAAAGGGGTTTTTTCAGGATGGCAGCCGGTGACTAGTGGTGTGCCTCAGGGGTCAGTGCTGGGACCACAACTTTTCACAATATACATTAACGATTTGGAGGAAGGAACTGAAGGCACTGTTGCTAAGTTTGCAGATGATACAAAGATATGTAGAGGGATAGGTAGTATTGAGGAAGCGGGGGGCTGCAGAAGGACTTGGACAGGTTTGAAGAGTGGGCAAAGAAGTGGCAGATGGAATACAATGTGGAAAAGTGTGAGGTTATGCACTTTGGAAGGAGGAACGGAGGCATAGAGTATTTTCTAAATGGGAAAATGCTTAGGAAATCAGAAACGCAAAGGGATTTGGGAGTCCTTGTTCAAGATTCTCTTACGGTTAACATGCAGGTTCAGTCAGCAGTTAGGAAGGCAAATGCAATGTTAGCGTTCATGTCGAGAGGGCTAGAATACAGGAGCAGGGATGTACTTCTGAGACTGTATAAGGCTCTGGTCAGATCACATTTGGAGTATTGTGAGCAGTTTTGTGCCCTGATCTAAGGAAGGATGTGTTGGCCTTGCAAAGGGTCCAGAGGAGGTTCACAAGAATGATCCCTGGAAAGAAGAGCTTGTCGTATGAGGAATGGTTGAGGACTCTGGGTCTGTACCCGTTGGAGTTTAGAAGGATGAACATAAGAACATAAGAAATAGGAGCAGGAGTAGGCCATCTGGCCCTTCGAGCCTGCCCCGCCATTCAACAAGATCATGGCTGATCTGAAGCGAATCAGTTCCACTTACCCGCCTGCTCCCCATATCCCCTAATTCCCTTATCGATCAGAAAACTATCTACCCATGATTTAAACATATTCAACGAGGAAGCCTCCACCACTTCAATGGGCAGAGAATTCCAGAGATTCACTACCCTCTGAGAGAAGAAGTTCCCCCTCAACTCTGTTCTGAACCGGCCCCCCCTTATTTTGAGGCTGTGCCCTCTAGTTCTGGTTTCCCTTCTAAGTGGAAAGAATCTCTCCACCTCGACCCTATCCAGCCCCTTCATTATCTTATATGCCTCTATAAGATCACCCCTCATCCTTCTAAACTCCAATGAGTACAGACCCAATCTATTTAATCTCTCCTCATAAGCTACACCCCTCATCTCCGGTATCAACCTGGTGAACCTTCTCTGCACTCCCTCCAAGGCCAATATATCCTTTCGCAAATAAGGGGACCAAAACTGCACACAGTACTCCAGTTGCGGCCTCACCAGTGCCTTGTACAGTTGCAGCAAGACCTCCCTGCTTTTATATTATATCCCCCTCGCGATAAAGGCCAACATTCCATTCGGATGAGGAGGGATCTTATTGAAACTTACAGAATACTGCGAGGCCTGGATATAGTGGACGTGGAAAGGATGTTTCCACGAGTAGGAAAAACTAGAACCAGAGGGCACAACCTCAGGCTAAAGGGACGATCCCTTAAAACAGAGATGAGGAGGAATTTCTTCAACCAGAGAGTGGTGAATCTGTGGAACTCTTTGCCGCAGAAGGCTGTGGAGGCCAGGTCATTGAGTGTCTTTAAGACAGAGATAGATAGGTTCTTGATGAATAAGGGGATCCAGGTTATGGGGAAAAGTCAGGAGAATGGAGATGAGAAAAATATCAGCCATGATTGAATGGCGGAGCGGACCCGATGGGCCGAGTGGCCTAATTCTGTTCCTATGTCTTATGGTCACATACACAAACAACTTTAAAGTAAGAGAGAATAGTTTTTATTGTACTCAAAGCTGGTCTAATAAAAATAATAAAAACTCTCCATCTCTCTCACACACACGTAATTAAGAGTTCACATACACACAACGAAGTTACAAAGTGAAAGGGTGGGTAAAATTGTTTGAGTCCAAAATTTCAGGCTGGACTCAAGGGTCTTGCTGGATTCTGTGTTGAGACAATCGAAAGACATTAATGGGCAATTTCTATCTTTTCTTTTGGAATCAGCAGCTGCTGCCAGGAGTGTGTCAACAACAAGCCGTGCACAAGATTGCAGGATGACTGGAAAGAGAGTTCCCACTCAGGGTCTGTCTGGTCTCTCTCTGTTGTTCTTCTGACTTTAAGAAGTCTAACAACACCAGGTTAAAGTCCAACAGGTTTATTTGGTAGCAAAAGCTACTAACTTTTGGAACAGGCTGTTCCTTCGTCAGGTGGGTGGCCAGGTCATTGAGTGTCTTTAAGACAGAGATAGATAGGTTCTTCTGACTGGCATGGAAAAAACAGCATGACACTGGGGGAAATTTTTCACATCAATATTACAACTCACTTTTATAATAGTGGTCACAGAGGTACTGTATCAACATGCATGTTCTGGCTCAGGAATTGTTGGAGACAGAGATCAACAAATTTTACAAAGAGTTGCACAAGACATTGCAGGCCTAGAAACAGGCCATTTAACCCAACTGGTCTATGTCAGTGCTTATGTTACAGGCTATCGGTAATAACTCAGGAAGCTGGACTGGAAAGAAATGGTATTTATTATTAAACACAAAATAAAGCCACTATTCCATGGCATACATACACAAGTCCCCACTAGGACAACAATCTTGCAGTCCCTTCCTGGTGCCTGCCTTTTAAAGGGCTCTGGTAACGAGTTCTATCTGTGCAGGCCATTGCCTGTTACCAAGAGAACTCGTATTCAATAAGCCCCACAAGGAGATCAATTAGAGATTTCCCATGGAACTCATGGGGATTATCACATGTGTTTCTTGGGGAAATGCCTAGTTTCCCCTTAAATGCATCCACCTCACCTCAACTATTCCTTATGGCAGCAAATTACTCATTCTAGCCATGTTCTGAGTAAATTGAACTTATTGGTGACTTGCCTATATTTATGGCTCCTAGTTCTGGACACATAAGTGGAAATTTATTTTAAGTCTACCCTATCAAACACCTTCATAATTTTGTAGACCTTTACCAGGCCATCACTCAGTCTGTTTCCCAGAGAAACAAGATCCAGGCAGCTCAGTCTTTGCTGGTAACTTTTGAGAACCTCCCGATTGACATCACCATTATAAATTTTTCCATATCTTCCCCTGTGCACAGCACTTCAAACCTTTTAATAGAAAATGGATAAATAATTGAAAGAGAGGAGAATACATGGCCATGGGAAGAGAGCAGATGGATAGATTTGAATTGCTTCATCAAACAGCTACTGCAGACAAAATGGCTTGGAATGATTTCCTCCTTTTGCTTTGAAAGTCATATTTTTAAACTAAAATCTGAAAGCTGTTACATTTACAAAGATGTTTGATCAATACTCACTTGTTTCTTTCCCCCACTTGACTTCATATTGATTGTCCTATACCATTTTTGTCATATATCACCAATTGCTTCAGACAGGAAAGAGAGGGGAGGTGACACGCTGTAAACTAGAAGCAATACCAAATACTCAGGATTGATTCCTTTTTTGTGGTCCGGGCTCAATGCTTCCTCTCCAGCAGCAGCCATTCAACCTAGGTTTAGTCTCTCTCCCCTTCCTGTATAACCAACACCAGAAAGCCGCTCATGTTCTCTCTAATGTGCACTCTACTTCTCAAATCTCTTTTTTTTAATTCATGGGCATTGCTGCCTGGCAGCATTTATCGCCCATCGCTAGTTGCCCTTGAGAAAGTGGTGGTGAGCTGCCTTCTTGAAATGCTGCAGTCCACGTGCTATGGGTTGACCCACAATGCAGTTAGAGATGGAATTCCAGGATTTTGACCCAGCGACTGCGAAGGAACGGCGATATATTTCCAAATCAGAATGGTGAATGGCTTGGAGGGGAACTTGCAGGTGATGGTGTTACCATGCATCAGCTGCCCTTGCCCTTCTAGACGGAAATGGTTGTGGGTTTGGAAGTTGCTGTCTGAGGATCTTTGGTGAATAGTTGCAATGCATTTTGTAGATAGTACACACTGCTACTGAGATGCTGGAGTGAATCAATATTTGTGGATGCGGTGCCAATTAAGAGGGTTTCTTTGTCCTGAATGGTGTCAAGCTTCTTGAGTGTTTTTGGAGCTGTACCCATCCAAGCATGTGGGGAGTATTCCATCACACTCGTGACTTGTGTCTTGTAGCTGATGGACAGGATTTGGGAGTCAGGAGGTGAGTTACTCGCTGCAGTATTTTTAGCCTCTGACCTGCTCTTGTAGCTACTGTGTTTATGTCACGAGTCCAGTTGAATTTCTGGTCAATGGTAACTCCAAAGATGTTGACAGTGGGGGATTCAGTGATGCTAACACCATTGAATGTCAAGGGGCGGTGTTAGAGTGTCTCTTATTGCTGATAGTCATTGCCTGGCATTTGTGTGGCGCGAATGTTACTTGTCATTTGTCAGCCCAAGCATTAATATTGTCCAAATCCTGTTGCATCTGAACATGGGCTGCTTCAGTATCTGAGGAGTCGTGAATGGTGCTGAACATTGTGCAATCATTGGCAAACATCCCCATTTCTAACCTTATGACAAAGGGAAGGTCATTGATGAAGCAGCTGAAGATTGTTGGACCTAGGACACTACCCTGAGGGACTCCTGCAGAGGTGTCCTGGAGGTCAGGTGACTGACCCTTCACAACCACAACCATCTTCCTACGTATTAGGTATGACTCCAACCAGTGGGGAGTTTGCTTCCTGATACCCACTGATTCCAGTTTTGCCAGAGCTCCTTGATGCCACAATCGGTCGAATGCGACCTTGATGTCAAAGGCTGTCACTCTCACTTCACCTCTGGAATTCAGCTCTTTTGTCCATGTTTGAACCAAGGCTGTAATGAGGTCAGGAGCTGAGTGACCGGCGAAACTCAAACTGGGCTTCACGGAGCAGGTTATTGCTGAGCAGGTGCTGCTTGATAGCAGTGTTGATGATCCCTTCCATCACTTGACTGATGATCAAGAGTAGACTGATTGGGCGATAATTGGCAGGCTTGGATTGTCCTGCTCTTTCAGGACAGAGCTGGGCAATTTTCCACATTGTTAGGTAGATGCCAGTGTTGTAACTGTACTGAAGAGCTTGGCTGGGAGAGCAGCAGGTTTTGGAACGGAAATCTTCAGTACTATCGCCGGAATGTTATCAAGGCCCATTGTGTTCACACCTCCAACTAATTCTTGATGTCACGTGGAGTAAATCAAATTGTCTGGAGACTGGTATCTGAGATGCTGGGGACTCATCCTCCTTCGGAGGAGGCCGAGATGGATCATCCACTTGGCACTTCTGGCTGAAGATTGCTGCGAATGCTTCAGCCTTATCTTTTGCACTGATGTGCTGGGCTCCTCCATCATGGAGGGTGAGGACATTTGTGGAACCTCCTCCTCCAATGAGTTATTTAATTGTCCACTACCATTCTCGACTGGATGAGGAAGGACTGCAGAGCTTAGATCTGATCCATTGGTTGTGGGATCGCTTAGCTCTGTCTATCACTTGCTGTTTATGCAGTTTGGCATGCATCCGGTAGAGGCGGCTGAGGGACTTCACTGGTGCATTCTGGGAGAAGTCAGACCAGCAACATTTACCAAGAAGTGGGAAGCGAAAGATCACCTCCAGTGATAAACAGGAGTTAGAGCATCCGGTAAAGGCAGTTGAGGGACTTCATTGGTGCATTCTGGGAGAAGTCAGACCAGCAACATTTACCAAGAAATAATTATTACACAAAACATTATTTTGTGAATTGAGTTTGTGTCTTTATATGCCATGTTTGTGAACTGAAATCTCACTCACGTGATGAAACAGCGGCGCTTCAAAAGCTGGTGGCTACTAAATAAACCTGTTGGACTTTAACCTGATGTTATGAGACTTCTTAATGTGTTTACCCCAGTCCAACGCCGGCATCTCCACATCATGATTACAGGGGAGGTCCCAGAGGATTGGAGAATAGCCAATGTTGTTCCCTTGTTTAAGATGGGTAGCAAGAATAATCCAGATAATTACAGGCCGGTGAGCCTTACATCAGTGGTAGGGAAATTATTGTAGAGGATTCTTCGAGACAGGATTTATTCCCACTTGGAAGTAAGTAGACGTATTAGTGAGAGCCAACATGGTTTTGTGAAGGGGACGTCGTGTCTCACGAACTTGATCGAGTTTTTTGAGGAAGTGACGAAGATGATTGATGAGGGTAGGGCAGTGGATGTTGTCTACATGGACTTCAGTAAGGCCTTTGACAAGGTCCCTCATGGCAGACTGGTGCAGAAGGTGAAGTCGCATGAAATCAGAGGTGAGCTGGCAAGGTGGATACAAAACTGGCTCGGTCAAAGAAGACAGAGGGTAGCAGTGGAAGGGTGCATTTCTGAATGGAGGGCTGTGACAAGTGGTGTTCCTCAGGGGTCAGTGCTAGGACTTTTGCTGTTTGTAATATATATAAATGATTTGGAGGAAAATGTAACTGGATTGATTAGTAAGTTTGCGGACGACACAAACGTTGGTGGATTTGCGGATAGCAATGAGGACCATCAGAGGATACAGCAGGATATAGATCAGTTGGAGACTTGGGCAGAGAGATGGCAGATGGAGTTTAATCTGGACAAATGTGAGGTAATGCATTTTGGAAGGTCTAATACAGATAGGAAATATATAGTAAATGGCAGAACCCTTAGGAGTATTTATAGGCAAAGGGATCTGGGTGTACAGGTACACAGGTCACTGAAAGTGGCAATGCAGGTGGAGAAGGTAGTCAAGAAGGCATACGGCATGCTTGCCTTCATCGGCCAGGGCATTGAGTTTAAAAATTGCCAAGTCATGTTGCAGCTTTATAGAATCTTAGTTAGGCCGCACTTGGAATATAGTTTTCAATTCTGGTCGCCACACTACCAGAAGGATGTGGAGGCTTTGGAGAGGGTACAGAAAAGATTTACCAGGATGTTGCCTGGTATGGAGGGCATTAGCTATGAGGAGAGGTTGGAGAAACTTGGTTTGTTCTCACTGGAGCGACGGAGGTTGAGGGGAGATCTGATAGAAGTCTACAAGATTATGAGAGGTATGGACAGAGTGGATAGTCAGAAGCTTTTTCCCAGGGTGGAAGAGTCAATTACTAGGGGGCATAGGTTTAAGGTGCGAGGGGCAAGGTTTAAAAGAGATGTACGAGGCAGATGTTTTACACAGAGAGTGGTGGGTGGCTGGAAATGGTTGCCGGGGGAGGTAGTGGAAGCGGATAAGGGGCGTTTTGACAAGTACATGAATGAAATGGGAATAAAGGGATATGGTTCCCGGAAGAGTAGGGGGTTTTAGTTAAGTCGGGCAGCATGATCGGTGCAGGCTTGGAGGGCCGAAGGGCCTGTTCCTGTGCAGTAATTTTCTTTGTTCTTTGTTCTAGTCCTGTTCAGCAGCTTCATCAGTTTAACGCCTCATTTTTAGGCATGCCTGGTGCTGCTCCTGGCATGTCCTTTCCATTGAACCAGGGTTGATCCCCTGGCTTGAAAGTAATGGTTGAGTGGGGAATATGTCGGGCAATGAGGTTGCAGATTGTGCTGGAGTACAGTTCCACTGCTGTTGATGGTCCACGCGCCTAGTGGATGCCCAGTCTTGAGTTGCTAGATCGGTTCGAAGTCTGTCCCATTTAGCATGGTGATAGCGCCACACACACGATGGAGGTTATTTTCAATGTGAAGGCAGGACTTTGTCTCCCCAAGGATTGTATGGTGGTCACTCTTACCGATACTGCCATGGACAGATGCATCTGCAGCCGGCAGATTGGTAAGGATGAGGTCAAGTATGTTTTTTTCCTCTTGTTGGTTCCTTCACCACCTGCTGCAGACCCAGTCGAGCAGTTATATCCTTTAGGACCCGACCAGCTCGATCAGTAATGCTGCTGCTGAGCCACTCTTGGTGGTGGACATTGAAATCCCCCACCCAGAGTACATTTTGTGTCCTTGTCACCCTCAGTGCTTCCTCCAAGTGTTGTTTAACATGGAGGAATACTGGTTCATCAGCTGAAGGAGGACGGTATGTGGTAATCAGTCATAGGTTTCCTTGCCCATGTTTAACCTGAAGCCATGAGACTTCATGGGGTGCGGAGTCAATGTTAAGGACTCCCAGGGCAATTCCCTCCTGACTGTATACCATTGTGCCACCACCTCTGCTGGGTCTGTCCTGCCAGTGGGACAGGATATATCCAGGGATGGTAATGGTGGTGTCTGGGGTGTTGTCTGTAAGGTATGATTCCATGAGAATGACTATGTCAGGCTGTTGCTTGGCTGGTCTGTGAGACGCTCTCCCAATTTTGGCACTAGCCCCCAGATGTTAGTAAGGAGGACTTTGCAGTGGCGACAGGGCTGTTTGTTTTACCGTTGTCTTTTCCAGTGCCTAGGTCAATGTCAGATGGTCCGTCCAGTTACATTTCTTTGTTGAGACTTGGTCGCGATTGATACAACTGAGGGCCTGTTAGGCCATTTCAGAGGGCAGAGTTGTAGCTCTGTAGTCACGTGTTGTCCAGACCAGGTAAGGACAACAGGTTTCCTTCCCTAAAGGACATTAGTCAACCAGATTGATTTTTCCAACAATCGACAATGGTTTCATGGTCATCAGTAGATACTTAATTCCAGATTTTTTTTAATTGAATTCGAATTCCACCATTGCCATAGGTGGAATTTGAACCCAGGTCCCCAGAACATTAGCCGAGTTTCTGGATTAATAGTCTCGCAATAATACCACTAGGCCAACGTCTACAATGCTTAAGTCAAGGATGCAATGTGCTACTCATCTTTCACTTGGTAAAGTTTATTCATTAGTCACAAGTAGGGTTACATTCACACTGTAATGAAGTTACTATGAAAATCCCCAAATCGCCACGCTCCGGCGCCTGTTCGGGTACACTGAGGGAGAATTTAACATGGCCAATGCACCTAACCTGCACACCTTTGGACTGTAGGAGGAAACCGGAGAACCCGGGGAGACACAGGGAGAATGTGCAAACTCCACACAAACACTGACCCAAGCAGCAAATCGAACCCAGGTCCCTAGCGCTGTGAGGCAGCAGTGCTAACCACTGTGCCACACTGCTCAAAAGAGTCCAGGGTAAAGCAGTACATTTGATTACATTCCCAACTCATACCATACAATGCCATGAGACTCAATATCCACCAATAGCAAATATTTAAAGAATGCAGCACAGCAATTCACAGAGGTTATGATTTCAACATTAATAAGTATCCTGGGTATTTCTGATTAAATCGAAATATGGAAGTTAATGCTCTTAATCACCTGATGAATTTTTTAAAAATTCATTTACAGGATGTGGGTGTCACTAGCTGGCCAGCATTTATTCCCCATCCCAAGTTTCCCTTAAAAAGGTGGAGATGAGCTGCTTTCTTGAGCTGCTGCAGTCCCTGATAAGTAGGAACACCCAAAGTGCTGTTAGGGAGACAATTCTAGGATTTCGACACAGCGACAGTGAAGGAACAGCGATATATTTCCAAGTCAGGGTGGTGAGGGACTTGGAGAAAAACCTCCAAGTGGTGGTTTTCTTGGATATCTGCTGCCCTTGTCCTTCTAGATGGTAGTGGTCATGGGTTTCGAAAGTGCTGCCTCAGGAGTCTTGGTGAGTTCCTGCAGTGCATTTTGTAAATGGTGCACACGGCTACTACTGTTCATTGATGGTGGGGGGATTGAATGTTTGTGGGAGGGGTGCTTCAACAAGACACCCCAACTCCTGAATTCAATGTTCTGACCAATGAAACCAAACATGCCAAATTTCTTCTTCACCACCCTGTCCACCTGTGCCTGCACACTCAAGGACTATGAACCTGTACCCCTAGATTTCTTTGTTCTATAACTCTTCACAATGCCCTATCATTAACTGAGTAGGAACCAAAAGGGAAAATGCTGGAAAATCTCAGCAGGTCTGGCAGCATCTGTAAGGAGAGAAAAGAGCTGACGCTTCGAGTCCAGATGACCCTTTGTCAAAGCTAAAAGGCATAGAAAGAGGCCTTAACTGAGTAGGTCGTGCCCCAATTTGATCTACCAAAATGCATCACCTCACATTTACCTAAATTAAACTCCATCTGCCATTCATTGACCCACTGGCCCAATTGATCAAGATCCCGTTGCAATCGTAGATAATCTTCTTCACTTCCATGCCACCAATCCTGGTGTCATCTGCAAAATTACTAACCATGCCTCCTATATTCTCATCCAAATCATTAATATAAATGAAAAAACAGTGGACCCAGCACCGATCCCTGAGGCACATCGCTGGTCACAGGCCTCCAGTTTGAAAAACAACCCTCCACAACCACCCTCTGTCTTCTGTCATTAAGCCAATTATTATCCAATTGGCTATCTCACTCTGGCTCCCGAGAGATTTAAACTTATGCAACAACCTACCATGCGGTACCTTGTCAAAGGACTTGTTAAAGTCCATGTAGACAATGTCATCCGCATTGCCCTAATCTACCTTCTTGGTTACCCCTTCAAAAAACTCAATCAAATTCATGAAACATGATTTTCCACTCACAAAGCCATGCTGACTGTCCTTAATCAGTCCCTGCCTCTCTAAATACCTGTAGATCCTGTATCTCAGAATACTTTCTAACAACTTACCTACTACAGACATTAGGCTCACCGGTCTGTAGTCCCAGGCTTTTCCCTGCAACCCTTCTTAAACAAAGGCACACATTTGCTACTCTTCAATCTTCAGGCATCTCACTTGTGGCTGTGGATGATTCAAATATCTCTGCTAAGGGATCCACAATTTCCTCCCTGGCCCCCCCACAACATCCTGGGATACACTTCACCAGGTCCTGGGGATTTATCTACCTTGATGCGCTTTAAGACTTCCAGCACCTCCTTCTCTGTAATATGTACACTCCTCAAGACATCACTATATATTTCCCCAAGTTCCCTATGCCTTTCTCAACAGTGAATCTTGATCAGAAATATTCATTTAGGATCTCATCCATCTCTTGTGGATCCGCGCAGAGATGACCTTGTTGATCCTTAAAGAGGCCCTACTCTCTCCGTGGTTAATCTTTTGCCCTTTCTGTATTTGTAGAAGCTCTTTTATTCCCCTTTGCCTTATCTGCCAAAGCAATCTTGTGTCCCTTTTTTGCCCTCCTGATCGCTCTCTCAACTCTTACACCCTCTATACTCTTCAAGGGATCCACTTGATCCCAGCTGCCTCTGCATGTCATGTGCTTCCTTCTTCTTCTTGACCAGGGCCTCAATATCTTGAGTCATCCAGGGCTTCCTACTTCCACCAGCCTTGCCCTTCACTCTAAAAGGAATGTACTTACCCTGAACCCTGATTAACACACTTTTGAAAGCCTCCCACTTACCAGCCGTCCCTCTGCCTGCCAACAGACTCCCCCAATCAACTTTTGAAAGTTCCTGTCTAATGCCATCAAAATTTGCCTTACCCTAATTTAGAATTTTAACTTTTAGGCCTGACCTATCATCCTCCATAACTATTTTAAAACTAATGGAATTATGGTCACTGATCCCAAAGTGATCCCTTACTGACACTTCTGTCACCTGCCCTTCTTTATTTCCCAAGAGGAGGTCAAGTTTTGCCCCCTCTCTAGTCAGACCATCCAATACAGAATGAGAAATTTCTCTTGAATACACTCAACAAATTTCTCTCCATCCAAGCCCCTAATACTATGGCTGCCCTCGTCAATGTTGGGAAAGTTAAAGTCCGCTATTACTACCCTATTTTTCTTGGAGCTATCTGTAATCTCCTCACATATTTGTTCCTCAATTTCCCGCTGACTATTTGGGGGCCTGTAGTACAATCCTGTCAAAATGAACTCTCTCTTCTTATTAGAATTTAGAAGTGAAGTACGCTTCCTTATTTTGTGCAAATCAAATGGTTTCCAATAAAATAAGTTCTTATGATTAAAATACTGACCAGTCATAGATATTGTTGCACTACCCCAGAATGCAACGAGTGATTATTTATCAAAACTCGTTGCATTCTGGGGTAGTGCCGGTTGATTGGAAAACGGCTAATGTTACGCCGCTGTTTAAAAAAGGAAGGAGACAAAAGGCGGGTAACTATAGGCCGGTCAGCTTAACGTCTGTAGTAGGGAAAATGCTGGAATCCATTATTAAAGAGGAGATAGCAGGGCATCTGGATAGAAATGGTTCGATCAATCAGACGCAGCATGGATTCATGAGGGGAAAGTCGTGCTTGACTAACATGTTGGATTTTTATGAAGATGTGACTAGGGCGGTTGATGGAGGAGAACCGGTGGATGCGGTGTTTTTGGATTTCCAAAAGGCGTTTGATAAGGTGCCCCATAAAAGGCTGCTGAAGAAGATTAGGGCACACGGAGTTGGGGGTAGTGTGTTAAAGTGGATTGGGGACTGGCTATCCGACAGGAAGCAAAGAGTCGGAATAAATGGGTGTTTTTCCGGTTGGAGGAAGGTAACTAGTGGCGTGCCGCAGGGATCGGTACTCAGGCCGCAACTGTTTACCATTTATATAGATGATCTGGAGGAGGGGACGGAGTGTAGGGTAACGAAGTTTGCAGACGACACAAAGATAAGTGGAAAAGTGAATCGTGTGGAGGACGGAGAAGATCTGCAGAGAGATTTGGACAGGCTGAGTGAGTGGGCGAGGATATGGCAAATGGAGTATAACGTTGAGAAATGCGAGGTTATACACTTTGGAGGAAATAATAACAAATGGGATTACTATCTCAATGGAAACAAATTAAAACATGCTACCGTGCAAAGGGACCTGGGGGTCCTTGTGCATGAGACGCAAAAGCCCAGTCTGCAGGTACAACAGGTGATCAAGAAGGCAAATGGGATGTTGGCCTATATTGCGAAGGGGATAGAATATAAAAGCAGGGATGTCTTGATGCACCTGTACAGGGCATTGGTGAGGCCGCAGCTGGAATACTGTGTGCAGTATTGGTCCCCTTATATGAGGAAGGATATATTGGCATTGGAGGGAGTGCAGAGAAGGTTCACCAGGTTGATACCGGAGATGAGGGGTTTGGATTATGAGGAGAGGCTGAGGAGATTGGGTTTGTCCTCGTTGGAGTTTAGAAGGATGAGGGGGGATCTTATGGAGACTTATAAGATAATGCGGGGGCTGGATAGGGTGGAGGCGGAGAGATTCTTTCCACTTAGTAAGGAAGTTAAAACTAGAGGACACAGCCTCAAAATAAAGGGGGGTCGGTTTAAGACAGAGTTGAGGAGGAACTTCTTCTCCCAGAGGGTGGTGAATCTCTGGAATTCTCTGCCCACTGAGGTGGTGGAGGCTACCTCGCTGAATATGTTTAAAGCGCGGATGGATGGATTCCTGATCGGTAAGGGAATTAAGGGTTATGGGGATCAGGCAGGTAAGTGGTACTGATCCACGTCAGATCAGCCATGATCTTATTGAATGGTGGGGCAGGCTCGAGGGGCTAGATGGCCTACTCCTGCTCCTATTTCTTATGTTCTTATGTTCTTATGAAATGGCTGCAGCAGTGGTTTCAATTGAGTCATAAAGGTACAGAACTCTCACTGCACATGGGTTGGCCATTTCCTGGAACATTCAATCAAGTAACTGCTCATGTTCCCTGATGTTCTACAGTGAATCCAGCTGCCCCTCAAGCTTGAAAATCCTGAGCTATAGTTCAAGTAGCTGGAGACACTTCCTAAACATGGGATCCCTCAAGACACATGAAATGTCCTCAATTTCCCACATGGCGCAAGAAACACAGCAACGGGTTTCAGCAGCCCATGCATGGTCTAAAAAAATGCATTCCCTCTTAATCAGGTTTGTACCTTGATCCAGACCTGCTCTATGCTAATACGCTTATAAATCCACTTAATGTTACACTTACCCTGATCATTGTTTTCTCTCAAGATTGTTCTCTGACTCCCTGTTGCCACTATTAACTGTGGGTATCAGTTCCGGTTTCCCTTCAGGCTTGCTTGCACTGACTCCCCACAGTCACTCAGGCATGCTCTCTCTCCGACTCCCAGTCATTGGTTTCATCTGTGGGCCTCCAGCGCCGTTCTCACCGAGGCGCTCTCTGGGTCTTAAAACTGCTTACGCCATTTCTTTTGCATGCACACTCTGATACCAGGCCTAAGTCTTCTCCCAGGCTAGGAATACTGATTTAAAAGCCTAAACGCTAGGCTCTCAGAATCAGATCTACAATATAAAAGGCATCTATTTACTACCAAAAGGATGTATGCTGTAAAATTAGTAAATATCACCAACATGCTGTTGGAACACAAAGAGATAACATTCTTAAGATTTACATTCTTTATTCTTCCTTTTATTGATCTCATCAGCAGGGGTTCTACTGGTTTGTTAACGTCCATTAGCAAGGCTGTGTCAAGGCAACCAGCTTCAACATTTTCCCTTTGGTTACACAGTAGAGCAAAACAAGCCTGACAGGTTTATGATGTGTGAATATCCAGAAATACTGGCAAGGCTGTCATTATTGTCAGTTCCTGACAAAAGGGTTTAACAAAACAAAACAGAAACAAGCTTTGAGAAAGTCATTTCCTAATTAACACATGCTTCACACAACAATGGTGTAGAATTTGAACCCTGCCCTCCCCCACTAAGAAGTCTTATAACACCAGGTTAAAGTCCAACAGGTTTATTTGGCACCATGAGCTTTCGGAGCACTGCTCCTTCATCAGGTGAGTGGAAGTTGGATTCACAAATAGTGCATATATAGACACAAACTCAATTACAAGATAATGGTTGGAATGCGAGTCTTAAAAGTAATCAAGTCTTTACAGGTACAGACAATGCGAGTGGCAAGAGGGTTAAGCACAGATTAAAGAGGTGTGAATTGTCTTCAGCCAGGACAGTTAGTGAGATTTTGCAAGCCTAGGCAAGTCGTGGTGGTTACAGATAGTGTGACATGAACCCAAGATCCCGTTTGAGGCCGTCCTCATGCGTATGGAACTTGGCTACCAGTTTCTGTTCGGCGATTCTGCGTTGTCGTGAGTCTTGAAGGCCACCTTGGAGAATGCTTACCCGAAGATCAAAGGCTGAATGCCCGTGACTGCTAAAGTGTTCCCCGACAGGAAAGGAACACTCCTGCCTGGTGATTGTCGAGCGGTGTCCATTCATCCGTTGTCATAGCGTCTGCATGGTCTCCCAATGTACCATGCCTCGGGACATCCTTTCCTGCAGCGTATCAGGTCAACAACGTTGGCCAAGTTGCAAGAGTATGTACCGTGTACCTGGTGGATGGTGTTCTCACGCGAGGTGATGGCATCTGTGTCGATGATCCTGCATGTCTTGCAGAGGTTGCTGTGGCAGGGTTGTGTGGTATCATGGTCACTGTTCTCCTGAAGGCTGGGTAGTTTGCTGCATAAAATTATCCATTTGAGGTTGTGCGGTTGTTTGAAGGCAAGTAGTGGGGGTGTGGGGATCGCATCGGCAAGATGTTTGTCTTCATCGATGACATGTTGAAGGCTCCAGAGAAGATTTGTAGCTTCTCTGCCCCGGGGAAGTACTGGACGACGAAGGGTACTCTGTCTACCGTGTCCTGTATTTGTCTTCTGAGGAGGTCGGTGCGGTTTCTCGCTGTGGCGCGTCGGAACTGTCGATCGATGAGTCGAGCGCCATATCCTGTTCTTACGAGGGCATCTTTCAGCGTCTGTAGGTGTCTGTTGCGATCCTCTGATCTGCAGGAAAGGATGTCCCGAGGCATGGTACATTGGCAAGACCATGCAGACGCTATGACAACGGGTGAATGAACACTGCTCGCCAACCACCAGGCAGGAGTGTTCCCTTCCAGTCGGGGAACACTTCAGCAGTCCAGGGCATTCAGCCTTTGATCTTCGGGTAAGCGTTCTCCAAGGCTGGAGAAGTAATAATAGTAAACAAAGCAATGGCACAGAGGAACTGAATAGTTACTGTGCATCAGTCTTCACAGTGGAAGACATCAGTGGGTTGCCAGAGCTCCAGAAGAGTCCGGGGGCACAGGTGAGTGTAGTGGCCATCACTAAGGAGAAGCTTCCAGGGAAACTGAAAGGTCTGAAGGTGGATAAATCCACCGGATGGACTACACCCCATGGTTCTAAAAAAGATAGCTGAGGAAATTGTGGAGGCATTGATGGTGATCTTTCAGGAATCACTGGAGGCAGGGAGGGTACCAGAGGACTGGAAAGTAGCTAATGTAACGCCACTGGTTAAGAAGGGAGGGAGGCAGCAAATGGGAAATTATAGGCTGGTTAGTCTGACTTCGGTCATTGGCAAGATTTGAGAGTCCATTATTAAAGATGAGATCGCAGAGTACTTGGAAGTGCATGATAAAGTAGGACTGAGTCAGCACGGCTTTGTCAATGGGTGTTCATGTCCGACAAATCAGAGTTCTTTGAGGAGGCAACGAGGAAGTTAGATAAAGGAGTACCGGTGGACGTGATTTATTTATATTTCCAGAAGGCCTTTGACAAGGTTCCATAGGAGACTGTTAAATAAGTTAAGTGCCCATGGTGTTAAGGGTAAGACCCTGGCATCAATAGAGGATTGGTTGACTGGCAGAAGGCAGAAAGTGGGGATAAAGGGGTCTTTCTCAGGATGGCAGTCGGCGACTAGTGGTGTGCCTCAGGGGTCAGTGCTGGGACCACAACTTTTCACAATATACATTAACGATTTGGAGGAAGGAACTGAAGGCACTGTTGCTAAGTTGCAGATGATACAAGGATATGTAGAGGGACAAGTAGTATTGAGAAAGCAGGGGGCTACAGAAGAACTTGGACAGGTTAGGAGAGTGGGCAAAGAAGTGGCAGATGGAATACAATGTGGAAAAGTGTGAGATTACGCACTTTGGAAGGAGGAATGGAGGCATAGACTATTTTCTAAATGGGAAAATGCGTAGGAAATCAGAAACACAAACAATGCCTTGAAAGTCATTCTTCAAAACTCTGTTAAGGCTAACTTGCAGATTCAATCAGCAGTTAGGAAGGCAAATTCAACGTTAGCATTCATGTCGAGAGGGCTAGAATACAAGAGCAGGGATGTACTTCTGAGACTGTATAAGGCTCTGGTCAGACCCCATTTGGAGTATTGTGAGCAGTTTTGGGACCCATAATCTAAGGAACTAAGGGGGAGGTGCCGGATGATTGGAGGGTGGCTCATGTTGTTCCGTTGTTTAAAAAAGGTTCCAAAAGAAATCCGGGAAATTATTGGCCAGTAAGTTTGACGTCGGTGGTGGGCAAGTTATTGGAAGGTGTGATAAGGGATAGGATCTACAAATATTTGGATAGACAGGGACTTATTAGGGAAAGTCAACATGGCTTTGTGCGTGGTAGGTCATGTTTGACCAATCTATTAGAGTTTTTCGAGGAGGTTACCAGGAAAGTGGATGAAGGGAAGGCGGTGGATGTTGTCTACCTGGATTTCAGCAAGGCCTTTGACAAGGTCCCTCATGGGAGGTTAGTTAGGAAGGTTCAGTCGCTGGGTATACATGGGGAGGTAGTAAATTGGATAAGACACTGGCTCAATGGAAGAAGCCAGAGAGTGGTTGTGGAGGATTGCTTCTCTGAGTGGAGGCCTGTGACTAGTGGTGTGCCGCAGGGATCGGTGTTGGGTCCATTGTTGTTTGTCATCTATATCAATGATCTGGATGATAATGTGGTCAATTGGATCAGCAAGTTTGCTGATGATACAAAGATTGGAGGTGTAGTGGACAGTGAGGAAGGTTTTCAAAGCTTGCAGAGGGATTTGGACCAACTAGAAAAATGGGCTGAAAAATGGCAAATGGAATTTAACGCAGACAAGTGTGAGATATTGCACTTTGGAAGGACAAACCAAAGAAGAACGTACAGGGTAAATGGTAGGACTCTGAAGAGTGCAGTTGAACAGAGGGATCTGGGAATACAGGTACAGAGTTCCCTAAAAGTGACGTCACAGGTGGATAGGGTCGTAAAGAGTGCCTTTGGTACATTGGCCTTTATAAATCGGAGTATCGAGTATAAAAGTTGGAGTGTTATGGTAAGGTTATATAAGGCATTGGTGAGGCCGAATTTGGAGTATTGTGTACAGTTTTGGTCACCTAGTTACAGGAAGGATGTAAATAAGATTGAAAGAGTGCAGAGAAGGTTCACAAGGATGTTGCCGGGACTTGAGAAGCTGAGTTACAGAGAGAGATTGAATAGGTTGGGACTTTATTCCCTGGAGCGTAGAAGATTGAGGGGAGATTTGATAGAGGTGTATAAGATTTTGATGGGTATAGATAGAGTGAATGCAAGCAGGCTTTTTCCACTGAGGCTAGGGGAGAAAAAAACCAGAGGGCATGGGTTAAGGGTGAAAGGAGAAAAGTTTAAAGGGAATATTAGGGGGGGCTTCTTCACGCAGAGAGTGGTGGGAGTGTGGAATGAGCTGCCGGATAAAGTGGTAAATGCGGGGTCACTTTTAACATTTAAGAAAAACTTGGACGGGTTCATGGATGAGAGGGGTGTGGAGGGATATGGTCCAAGTGCAGGTCAGTGGGACTAGGCATAAAATGGTTCGGCACAGACAAGAAGGGCCAAAAGGCCTGTTTCTGAGCTGTAAGTTTCTATGGTTCTATGGAAGGATGTGTTGGCCTTGGAAAAGGTCCAGAGGAGGTTCACAAGAATGATCCCTGGAATGAAGAGCTTGTTGTATGAGGAACAGTTGAGGACTCTGGGTCTGTACTCATTGGAGTTTGGAAGGATGAGGAGGGATCTTATTCAAACTTACAGGATGCTGCGAGGCCTCGATAGAGTGGACGTGGAAAGGATGTTTTCACTAGTAGGAAAAACTAGAACCAGAGGGCACAACCTCAGGCTAAAGGGACGATCCTTTAAAACAGAGATGAGGAGGAATTTCTTCAACCAGAGAGTGGTGAATCTGTGGAACTCTTTGCCGCAGACTGTGGAGGCCAGGTCATTGAGTGTCTTTAAAACAGGGATAGATAGGTTCTTGATTAATAAGAGGTCAGGGGTTATGGGGAAAAGGCAGGAGAATGGGGAAGAGAAAAATATCAGCCATGAATGAATGACGGAGCGGACATGATGGACCGAGTGGCCTAATTCTGCTCCTATGTCTTGTGGTCTTATGGTCTAAGGCGGCCTCCAAGATATACGACAACGCAGAATCACCAAGCATAAACTGATAGCCAAGTTCCGCACGCATGAGGACGGCCTTAGACCATAAGACCACAAGACATAGGAGCAGAATTAGGCCACTCGGTCCATCATGTCCGCTCCGCCATTCATTCATGGCTGATATTTTTCTCTTCCCCATTCTCCTGCCTTTTCCCCATAACCCCTGACCTCTTATTAATCAAGAACCTATCTATCCCTGTTTTAAAGACACTCAATGACCTGTTTGTGAACCCAATTCCCACTCACCTGATGAAGGAGGAGCGCTCTGAAAGCTCGTGCTACCAAATAAACCTGTTGGACTTTAACCTGGTGTTGTGAGACTTCTTACTGTGCCTACCCGAGTCCAACCCAGCATCTCCACATCATGGCTCCCCCACTAAGGCAGCATCCAAATACTAATCTTAAAACAATGGTACAAGCTGGTTTCACCTGTAAAGTACTTAAATATTTTACTTATCCACAGGATCAACCCAAACAATTTTTTCAGGGATCAGATGGCATCTAAATTGTAAGCTTGGCTAATATTAGTTGCATGGATATTTCTGTTTTGCAGTCTGATGAATTGCCAATATGAAAATATCCAAAGCTTGATTCTGGCAATCTGGAATGAGAAGGTAAACGCTAACTTCTTTATAGCAATCCACCTTCTTAAATCCCTCTCCTCTGTCTCCTTTACTCACATTTTCAACAAGTATGAGGAACTTTTGGACTTAGCCATCACAATTGAGGCCATGTCATCAGCTGCCTCTGCCACCTCCCTCCCTTCCTCAAATCAGAGTGTGGACTGAACTTCCTTCAAGGTTCCCCACCCTCGCCCTAGCTCTGAACTTGTATCTTTCTCGACTTACTCTCCCATCTCCCCTCGCACTCTCCATGAGCTCATTTTGTCAAAACAACTCACCTCTCGCCTCTATCCCATTAAACTGCTGAGCTCCCTACTTTTTACTGGCTCTCATGTTAACCCATCTTGTCCAGAATGCCAAATTTGAATTCCACCAATCAGATTTCACATTTGACACAGTGAAAAGTCACCAGTGACATCCTGCGTGACTGTGTAAAAGGCAGACCATCTGTGATCATCCTTTTCAACCTATCTGAAGCATCTGACAGTTGATCACTTCATCCTGCACCAACACCTTTGCTCAGCTGGGTGGGGTTGCTGTTATCTGGTTCAATCTCACAAATTTGATTGAGTTTTTTGAAGGGGTAACCAAGAAGGTAGATGAGGGCAGTGCAGTTGATGTTGTCTACATGGACTTTAGCAAGGCCTTTGACAAGGTACCGCATGGTAGGTTGTTGCATAAAGTTAAATCTCACGGGATCCAGGGTGAGGTATCTAAATGGATACAAAATTGGCTGAGCCAGAGGGTGGTTGTGGAGAGTTGTTTTTCAAACTGGAGGCCTGTGACCAGCGGTGTGCCTCAGGGATCAGTGCTGGGCCCACTGTTATTTGTCATTTATATTAATGATTTGGATGAGAATATAGGGGGCATGGTTAGTAAGTTTGCAGATGACACCAAGATTGGTGGCATGGTGGACAGTGAGGAAGGCTATCTCCAATTGCAGCGGGATCTTGATCAATTGGGCCACTGGGCTGATGAATGGCAGATGGAGTTTAATTTAGACAAATGCGAGGTAATGTATTTTGGTAGATTGAACCAGAGCAGGACTTACTCAGTTAATGGTAGGGCGTTGGGAAGAGTTACAGAACAAAGAGATCTAGGGGTACATGTTCATAGCTCCTCGAAAGTGGAGTCACAAGTGGACAGAGTGGTGAAGAAGGCATTTGGCATGCTTGGTTTCATCGGTCAGAACATTGAATACAGGAATTGGGACGTCTTGGTGAAGTTGTACAAGACATTGGCATGGCCACACTTGGAATACTGTGTGCAATTCTGGTCACCCTATTATAGAAAGGATATTATTAAACTAGAAAGAGTGCAGAAAAGATTTACTAGGATGCTACCGGGACTTGATGGATTGAGTTATAAGGAGAGGCTGAATAGACTGGGACTTCTTTCTCTGGAGCGTAGGAGGCTGAGGGGTGACCTTATAGAGGTCTATAAAATAATGAGGGGCATAGACAAGGTAGATAGTCAATATTTTTTCCCAAAGGCAGGGGAGTCTAAAACTAGAGGGCATAGGTTTAAAGTGAGAGAGGAGAGATACAAAAGTGTCCAGAGGGGCAATTTTTTCACACAGAGGGTGGTGAGTGTCTGGAACAAGCTGCCAGAGGTGGTAGTAGTAGAAGCGGGTACAATTTTATCTTTTAAAAAGCATTTAGATAGTTACATGGGTACGATGGGTATAGAGGGATATGGGACAAATGCGGGCAATTGGGATTAGTTCAGGGGTTTTAAAAAAAAGGGCGGCATGAACAAGTTGGGCCGAAGGTCCTGTTTCCATGCTATAAACCTCTATGACTCAAATTCTGAACTAGCTAATCGTAGCCACAGGTTCGCTTGCAATGGCATCTCTTTTGGCTCCTGCTCAGTTACTGCTGGTATCGCCAGATCTATCATTCCTGCTCCCACCATTTCTCATTCACATGCCATTCTTCAGAGACATCAGAAGACGTCAGATTCCTTATGTCTACAGGCATCACCCAATTCCCATTTAGGATTTGAGTAAGCTAGGAAAGAGGTTGAAAAATGTGGGACAGGATTCTCCCAAAACAAAATTACTTGCCCAGTGTGCGGGAAGACGGGTATTTCCCACCCGTTTTTTGGGCATACTTACCAGAATGAATCTCCGACACTGCAATGCAGAGTGCCTCAGCGTGAATCACTCTGAAAAGTAGGGGCGTGGCCTATTCCCGTCTGGGCGGCTGGCAGCATAGTGTTGAGTAGGCCACTGCACATGCACCGTCAGTGCGAAGATCGGCGCATACGCACTGCCCCTCCGCCCCATCACTAGCCTCCTGATCGCTGGCCTTCCCAACCATCCTGATCACTGGCCTCCTGATAGCACCTCCTCACCCGGCAACCATTGGCCTACCAGAACCACCCCCCCAACAACGCGGGCCAGCCCCATTCTCTAACCCCCACTCTCCTAACCTCCCACCCGCCAGCCCCAATCCCCACCACCTCCCACCCATGGCCAACCCCGATCGCCCTCCTCCCTCCCTCTCCCACCAATCCCACTTGTAGAGTGGCAGTGGGTCCCCCACAGCAGGCCCTGATCCCCAGTATGCCCCGTCCTCTCTGGCACCGGTCCCTTGGCACTACCCGGTGCCTGGTGGGTGGTGCCATGGTACCTAGCGGACAGTGCCAGTTTGCTCCTTGGGCAGTATCAGCGTGCCAGGCTGGCACTGCCCAAGGGGCACTCCCCCTTGCCCCCAACCTCCCGGTGGGGCCTAAATGGCCTCTATCAGGATGTCTGTTCCTCATTAGTGGGGAGCAGTTGCAAATCCCACTGGTGGGAACCATTCCCGGCGGGGGGAGGTGTGATGGTAGCAGGCCCAGAGAATATTGTCCTGGGCCCACTAATCATATGGAAATATCAATTTCAATTACATTTCCATATGATAATCAGTTCCATGCCGATTTCTGGCGCAGAGCTGATAGCGCTAAAAAAAAACCGCTTGGGAGACCGGAACACGAACCTCACGAAATGCCTCCCGCTGCAGCGGGCTGAGAGAATCCTGGCTTAGACCTCTAAAAGCTCTGAAAGCTTGTGTGGCTTTTGCTACCAAATAAACCTGTTGGACTTTAACCTGGTGTTGTTAAACTTCTTACTGTGTTAGACCTCTAAGACAGTAATCTCAGGATTACTCCGAGTAGCACATACCATTGAGCATAGAAAAAGGAGGAGAAATGGTGTAGGAGGAAGGACTTGAGTTTTCTGGGTGTTAGGATACCATGCCATTAAGAAATGGACTTGAGCAATGTACTTATGCAAGATCTGTAATGGCAGTTCTCTGCACTCGGAGCCGTTCTGTCCACCAGCATCCTGTATTGTTGCTGCAGCAGAACAATTGCTTCTAATAACTGGAATGTTGGTTTTCACCTAAACTAATGCTATTCTGCTGTTTTAGAACACAGAAACATAGAAACATAGAAAAACTACAGCACAAATAGGCCCTTCGGCCCACAAGTTGTGCCGAACACATCCCTACATTCTAGACCTACCTATAACCCTCCATCCTATTAAGCTCCATGTACTCATCCAGGAGTCTCTTAAAAGACCCTATCGAGTTTGCCTCACCACCACTGACGGCAGCCGATTCCACTCACCCACCACCCTCTGTGTGAAAAACTTCCCCCTAACAACTCCCCTGTACCTACCCCCCAGCACCTTAAACCCCTCTCGTAGCAGCCATTTCCACCCTGGGAAAAAGCCTCCGAGAGTCCACCCGATCTATGCCTCTCAACATCTTATACACCTCTATTAGGTCTCCTCTCATCCTTCGTCTCTCCAAGGAGAAAAGAGCTCCCTCAGCCTATCCTCATAAGGCATGCCACTCAATCCAGGCAACATCCTTGTAAATTTCCTCTGCACCCTTTCAATCTTTTCGACATCCTTCCTATAGTGAGGCGACCAGAACTGAGCACAGTACTCCAAGTGGGGTCTGACGAGGGTCTTATATAGCTGCATCATTATCCCCGGACTCCTAAACTCAATCCCTCGATTG
Source organism: Mustelus asterias (assembly GCF_964213995.1). Taxonomy (NCBI): domain Eukaryota; kingdom Metazoa; phylum Chordata; class Chondrichthyes; order Carcharhiniformes; family Triakidae; genus Mustelus; species Mustelus asterias. Next base: position 11,021,183 of record NC_135805.1, read on the forward strand.
ATAAAGGCCAGCACACTATACGCCTTCTTAACCACCTCCTCCACCTGCGGGGCCGATTTTAGATTCCTATGGACCCGGACCCCAAGGTCCTTCTGATCCTCCACAGCACTAAGAGTCTTTCCCTTTATATCCCATTTGACCTACCAAAATGGACCACGACACATTTATCTGGGTTGAAGTCCATCTGCCACTTGTCCGCCCAGTCTTGCATCCTATCTATGTCCCTCTGTAACTTCTGACATCCCTCCAGACTATCCACAACCCCACCAACCTTCGTGTCGTCGGCAAACTTACCAACCCATCCCTCCGCTTCCTCATCTAGGTCATTTATGAAAATGACAAACAGCAAGGGTCCCAGAACAGATCCCTGGGGCACACCACTGGTGACCGACCTCCATTTAGAAAAAGACCCATCTATACACACTCTCTGCCTCCTTTGGGCAAGCCAGTTCTGGATCCACCGGGCAGCAGCCCCTTGGATCCCATGCCCTCTCACTTTTTCCCCTGGGATTTTTCACAATGGGGTTTGGGATGATTGACAGGTATGGTCATGTGACGAGGAAGCTGGCTTATGCAGAATATTCAAGCTTACGGTGGCACAGTAGTTAGCACTGCTGCCTCACAACACCAGGGATGTGGGTTCGATTCCGGCTTGGATCACTATCTGTGTGGAGTTTGCACATTCTCCCCATGTCTGCATGGGTTTCCTCCAGGTGCTTTGGTTGCGACACCCCCCAGCCCCATTGGTCATGCTAAAGTCCCCCTCAGTGTTCCCAAATAGGCACCTGAGTGTGGCCACTGAGGGATTTGCAGTTTTATTGTAAGCCTACTTGCGTCAATAATAAATAAATAACTTAGATGCTGGTTTTGGAGTTGAGAGAGAATAGTGTCTCTCTGTTCCCTTCTCTGAAGTTGGAGACTGGAATCTGCCAGAAGATAAAGCTCTTTTTTGAAGATTCTGCTGCATAAAAGTGGATCTTTCTCTGAGAGTTGCTGCTTTGGATGCTGCAGGGAGAGGAATCCTTTTCTGTACCTGATGTCTGGAAACTGGGAGCTGCCAGAGACTAACATTACTTCCCTGAAGCTTTTCTGTTTTGAGGACATATCCTTCTCTGGAAACTGTTGTCTGCATTTCTGTTCAGAGTGTTAAAAGGCTAAAAATGCAGCATCATGTGAGCATACCTTTCTTTTGTGCTAACTAGTGGTAAAAGCTGGGCGGCATGGACAAGTTGGGCCGAAGGGTCTGTTTCCACGCTGTAAACCTCTCGGACTCTATGGTTAATTCTGAAGGAGGGTTCATGACTATGGGGTTTTGCTATAAATTGGAACAACTGAGATAGCTAGCTGTTAAGGATTATACTTTGCCATGTCTAAGTGTTTTGATTGGTGAAAGTTATGTTAATTTTTTTTGTTATATTCTAACTGTGTTCGTAAATAAAGTTTGCTTTGATAAAAGCTTCCTAGTGGGTTACTTGAATCATACCTGGAATGAAACACTTTATGCTCACCCTAATGCCAAAATTAAATGTAAAAGTTGAAGTCTAGGCTAACTTCTTCTGATCTGGTCCTTAACAGGGGTTTTGGGACCAGTTCTGAGGCAGGTGGGAACTGTATAAGGAGGACCGGTTACACCTTAATAGGACTGGAACTAACAGCCTTGCAGGGAGTTTTGCTACTGTGGTTGATGAGAGTTTAAACTCATTTGTCAGGGGAACGGGAACCTGAGAGGGAATTTGGAAAGCAGAAAACAAAGCTGGTTAAATGAAGTAGCAAAACAAAGTAGAAGGCAGCAGAAATAAATGCCAACATCAAATAGTCAAAATAAGGAATAATGTTAAAAAGGCAGAATTAAAGGATGCACTATCTGAATGCTCACAACATTCACAACAAATTAGGTGAATTGGTGGCACAAAATAGAATTACTGGGTACGATCTAATTACCATTAGGGGACATAGTTGCAGCGTGACCAAGGCTGGGAACTGAATATTCAAGGTTATTCAACATTTAGGAAGTTCATAAAGGGCAAAAGAGTAACTAGGGAGAGAGTAGGGCCTCTTAAGGATCAACAAGATCATCTATGTGCGGATCCACAAGAGATGGGTGAGATCCTAAATGAATATTTCTCATCAGTATTTACTGTTGAGAAAAGCATGGATGTTAGGGAACTTGAGGAAATAAATAGTGATGTCTTGAGGAGTCTACATATTATAGAGAAGGAGGTGCTGGAAGTCTTAAAGCGCATCAAGGTAGATAAATCCCCGGGACCTGATGAAGTATATCCCAGGACATTGTGGGAGGCTAGGGAGGAAATTGCGGGTCCCCTAGCCGAGATATTTGAATCATCGATAGTCACAGGTGAGGTACCTGAAGATTGGAGGGTGGCAAATCTTGTGCCTTTGTTTAAAAAGGGCTGCAGGGAAAAGCCTGGGAACTACAGGCCGGTGAGCCTCACATCTGTGGTGGGTAAGTTGTTGGAAGATATTTTGAGAGAAAGGATCTACAGGCATTTAGAGTCAAGGACTGATTAGGGACAGTCAGCATGGCTTTGTGAGTAGAAAATCATGTCTCACAAATTTGACTGAGTTTTTTGAAGGGGTAACCAAGAAGGTAGATGAGGGCAGTGCAGTTGATGTTCTCTACATGGACTTTAGCAAGGCCTTTGACAAGGTGCCGTAAGGTTGTTGCATAAGGTTATATCTCACGGAATCCAGGGTGAGGTAGCTAAATGGATAAAAGACTGGATTGAGGGCAGAATAAGAAGTCTCACAACGCCAGGTTAAAGTCCAACAGGTTTATTTGGTAACAAAAGCCACAAGCTTTCGGAGTGTTGCCCCTTCGTCAGGTGAGTGGGAGTTCTATTCACAAACAGGGAATTTGTGAACAGAACTCCCACTCACCTGACGAAGGGACAACGCTCCGAAAGCTTGTGGCTTTTGCTACCAAATAAACCTGTTGGACTTTAACCTGGTGATGTGAGATTTCTTACTGTGTTTACCCCAGTCCAACGCCGGCATCTCCATATCTTGATGACAGAAGCTGTAGAGGGTTCTTTTTCAAACTGGAGACCTGTGACCAGCGATGTGCCTCAGGGTTCGGTGCTGGGTCCACTGTTATTTGTCATTTATATTAATGATTTGGATGAGCATATAGGAGGCATGGTTAGTAAGTTTGCAGATGACACCAAGATTGGTGGCATAGTGGACAGTGAAGAAGGTTGTCTCGGATGCAGAATCTGTTTGGGTAGAGCTAAGAAACAGCAACGGACGGCAAACATTGGTGGTTGTTTTTTAGGGCCACCAAAGAGTAGGGGTGATGAAGGACATGGTGTAAATCAGGAAATTAGAGGTGCATGTAACAAGGGTAATCATGGTTTTGATCTAAATATAGACCAGGTAAATCTAATGAGTACTAAGGCTGTGGAGGACAAATTTCTGGAATATGTGGGAATGTGTGGAGTATTTCAGGAATACTCCCTTAGGAGTATTGACATGCAGAGAGATCTGGGCGTACATGTCCACCAATCACTGAAAATGGCAACGCAGATGGATAAGATAGTCAAGAAAGCATAAGGCATGCTTGCCATCATCGGTTGGGGCATTTGAGTATAAAAGTCGGCAGGTCATGCTGCAGCTGTACAGAACCTTAGTTAGGCCTCATTTGGAATATTGTTGCAATTCTGGTCACCACACTACCAGGAGGATGTGGATGCTTTGGAGAGGGTACATAAGAGGTTTACCAGGATGTTGCCTTGTCTATTAGCTATGAGGAGGCTATTAGCTATGAGGAGCCTATCAGCTATTAGCTATGAGGAGGCTATTAGCTATGAGGAGGCTATTAGCTATGAGGAGGCTATTAGCTATGAGGAGAGGTTGGATAAACTCGGTTTGTTCTCACTGGAACGACGGAGGTTGAGGGGTGACCTGATACAGGTCTACAAGATTATGAGTGGCATGGACAGAGTGGATAGTCAGATGCTCTTTCCTAGGGTAGAAAAGTCAAGTACTAGGGGACATAGGTTTAAGGTGCATGGGGAAAAGTTTAGAGGAGATGTGCAAGGCAAGTTTTTTTTTACACAGAGGGCGGTGAATGTCTCGAACGCGCTGCCAGGGGAGGTGGAGGGAGCAGGTACGATAGCGTCATTTAAGGGGAAACTAGACAAATACATGAATAGGATGGGAATGGAAGGATACAGACTCGGTAAGTGCAAATGGTTTTAATTTAGACAGGCATCACGATCGGCGCAGACTTGGAGGGCCGAAGGGCCTGTTCCTGTGCTGTACTTTTCTTTGTTCTTTGTGTGTGGGATGGAACAATATGTTAAGAAACCAACTAGGGAACAGTCTATTTTAAATCTAGTATTATGCAACAAGAAAGGACTAATTAATAACCTTGTAAAAGAACCTTTAGGGAAGAGTGACCATATAATGATGGAATCTTTCAATAAGTTTGAAAACAAAGCAGTTCAGTCTGAAATTAGGGTCTATAAACTAAACAAAGAAAACTCTGGAGTTATGAGGGGGACAGGTGGCTGTGATGGATTGGGAAAATACATGAAAAGGTTATGACGGTAAACAGGCAATGGCTAGTATTTAAAGAATTAATCTATGCATTACATAAGAACATAAGAAATAGGAGCAGGAGTCGGCCATCTGGCCCTTCGAGCCTGCCCCGCCATTCAACAAGATCATGGCTGATCTGAAGCGAATCAGTTCCACTTACCCGCCTGCTCCCCATATCCCCTAATTCCCTTATCGATCAGAAAACTATCTACCCGTGATTTAAACATATTCAACGAGGAAGCCTCCACCACTTCAATGGGCAGAGAATTCCAGAGATTCACTACCCTCTGAGAGAAGAAGTTCCCCCTCAACTCTGTTCTGAACCGGCCCCCCCTTATTTTGAGGCCGTGCCCTCTAGTTCTGGTTTCCCTTCTAAGTGGAAAGAATCTCTCCACCTCTACCCTATCAAGCCCCTTCATTATCTTATATGTCTCTATAAGATCACCCCTCATCCTTCTAAACTCCAACGAGTACAGACCCAATCTGTTTAATCTCTCCTCATAAGCTACACCCCTCATCTCTGGTATCAACCTGGTGAACCTTCTCTGCACTCCCTCCAAGGCCAATATATCCTTTCGCAAATAAGGGGACCAAAACTGCACACAGTACTCCAGTTGCGGCCTCACCAGTGCCTTGTACAGTTGCAGCAAGACCTCCCTGCTTTTATATTCTATCCCCCTCGCGATAAAGGCCAACATTCCATTCGCCTTCTTGATCACCTGCTGCACCTGCAGACTGAGCTTTTGCGATTCGTGCACAAGGACCCCCAGGTCCCTCTGCACAGTCGCACGATGTAATTTTTCTCCATTTAAATAATATTCCAATTTACTATTATTTCTTCCAAAGTGGATAACCTCACATTTGCTAACGTTATATTCCATCTGCCAGATCCTCGCCCACTCGCTCAGCCTATCCAAATCTCTCTGCAGACTTTCCGCGTCCTCCACGCAATTCGCTTTCCCACTCACCTTCGTGTCATCAGCAAACTTGAATACCCTACATTCAGTCCCCTCCTCCAGATCATCTATGTAAATGGTAAACAATTGAGGCCCCAGCACCGATCCTTGCGGCACGCCACTGGTCACCAACTGCCAACCAGAAAAGCACCCATCTATCCCAACTCTCTGCTTCCTGTTAGATAGCCAATCCCCAATCCACGCCAACACCGTACCCCTAACTCCGTGTACCCCAATCTTCTGCAGCAACCTTTTGTGAGGCACCTTATCGAACGCCTTCTGGAAATCTAAAAACACCACATCCACCGGTTCCCCTCTGTCAACCGCACTAGTGACATCTTCATAAAAGTCCAGTAGATTCGTCAAACACGACTTTCCCTTCATGAATCCATGCTGCGTCTGCTTGATCGAACCATTCTTATTCAGGTGCTCTGTTATTTCCTCTTTAATAATGGACTCTAGCATCTTCCCAACTACGGACGTTAAGCTAACCGGCCTGTAGTTACCCGCCTTTTGTCTACTTCCTTTTTTAAACAGCGGCGTAACAGTAGCTGTTCTCCAGTCAGCCGACACTACCCCAGAGTCCAGCGAATTTTGATAAATTACTACTAACGCATCTGCTATTACCTCAGCCATTTCTTTCAGTACCCTGGGATGCATTCCATCCGGGCCCGGGGACTTGTCTACCTTCAGTCCTATTAGTCCACCAAGCACCACCTCCTTAGTAACAGTAATTGGATTAAGGACCTCCCCTCCCACCAACTCTCGATCTCTAATATTCGGCAAACTATTTGTGTCTTCCACCGTGAAGACCGACACAAAGAACTTATTTAAAGTCTCAGCCATTTCCTCGTTTTCCACTATTAAATCCCCCCTCTCATCTTCCAAGGGTCCAACATTCACTCTAGCCACTCTATTCCTTTTCATATACTTGTAAAAACTTTTACTATCATTTTTTATATTTTGAGCTAGTTTAGTTTCATAATCTATCTTTCCTTTCTTAATCGCTTTCTTAGTCGTTCTTTGTTTTTCTTTAAAGCTTTCCCAATCCACTAATTCTCCACTATTTTTGGCCACTCTGTACGCATCTGATTTTATTTTAATACTCTCCTTTATTTCCTTCGTTATCCACGTCCGGTTATCCTTTTTCTTACAGTCCTTCCTTATCACCGGAATATATTTTTGCTGAGTACTTAAAAAAATCTCCTTAAAAATCCTCCACTGTTCCTCAGCTGTCCTACCTACCAGTCTGCTCGCCCAGTCTACATTAGCCAATTCCACCCTCATCCTATCGTACACCCCTCTGTTCAAGCAGAGGACACTGGTTTGGGACCCTACTTTCTCACCCTCCATCTGTATCAGAAATTCCACCATATTATGATCACTCATCCCAAGAGGATTACAACAAATATACATTCCTTTAATCAAAGGCACAAAAACCAACAGGAAAATGAGTCAACCATGGCTAACAAAGGAAGTTAAAGATTGTACTCGATCAAAGGAAGGGGCTTATAAAGTTGCCAAAAAAAGGTAGTAAGAGGATTGGGAACAGTTTAGAATTCAGCAAAGGCGCATCAAGAAATTGATAAAGAGAGAATAGAATATGAATGTGAACCAGAAAGAAACATAGAAGGTTTTGCAACTCGTTTTTATGAGTAAGTAAAAAAGAAAACGTTAGCAAAGACAAATGTGGAATTCAATTTAAAATACAGACGTGAGACGGTAAAATCCAATACCAGTGTCTTGCGCTTAAAAAAAGGAGACGACAATGGGATGAGAGAGGAGTTGGCTAAGGTAGAGCAAAGACTTTAAGGGAGCAAAGATTTTATGGTAAGACAATAGAGGAACAGTGGAAGACTTTCAAAGCGATTTTTCACAGTGCTCAACAAAAGTATATGCCATTGATAAGGAAGGGCTGTAAAAAAAGAGAGAATCAGCCATGGATATCTAAGGAAATAAAGGAGGATATCAAATTGAAAGAAAGTGAATACAAAGTGGCAAAGACTAGTGGGAAACTAGGGGATTGGGAAATCTTTAACGGTCAACAGAAAGCCAGGTTATTCACTAGGTTGATTCCGGAGTTGAAAGGGTTGGCTTATGAGGAAAGACTAAGTAGACTGGGACTATACTCATTAGAGTTTACAAGAATGAGGGGGGATCTTCATCTGATATTTGATTTGATTTATTGTCACATGTATTAACATGCAGTGAAAAGTATTGTTTCTTGCGTGCTTTACAGACAAAACATACCGTTCATAGAGAAGGAAACAAGAGAGTGCAGAATGTAGTGTTACAGTCATAGCTAGGGTGTAGAGAAAGATCAACTTAATGTAAGGAAGTCCATTCAAAAGTCTGACAGCAGCAGGGAAGAAGCTGTTGTTGAGTCAGTTGGTACGTGACCTCAGACTTTTGTATCTTTTTCCCAAAGGAAGAAGGTGGAAGAGAAAATGTCCAGGGTGCGTGGGGTCCTTAATTATGCTGGCTGCTTTGCCAAATCCCTACAGTGCAGAAAAGGGCCAGTCAGCCCATCAAGCCTGCACCAACACAATCCCACCCAGGCCCTATCCCCATCACCCCACGTATTTACCCTGCTAATGCCCTTGACACTAATGGACAATTTAGCATGGCCAATCAACCTAATTTGCATATCTTTGGGCTGTGGGAGGAAACCGGAGCACCCAGAAGAAACCCACGCAGACACGGGGAGAATGTGCAAACTCCACACAGACAGTGACCCGAGGCTGGAATTGAACCGAGGCCCCTCGCACTGTGAGGCAGCAGTGCTAGCCACTGTGCCACCATGCTACCCACCTTATAGAAATATATAAAATTATGAAAGGAATAGATAAGATAGAAGCAGGGAGGTTGTTTCCACTGATGGATGAAACCAGAACTAAGGGGCATAGCCTTAAAATGAGAGGGAGCAGATTTAGGACTGAGTTGAGGAGGAACTTCTTCACCCAAAGAGTTGTGAATCTGTGGAATTCCTTGCCCAGTGAAGCAGTTGGGGCTACATCATTGAATGTTTTTAAGGCAAAGATAGACAGATTTTTGAACAGTAAAGAGACTAAGGGGACAGGTAAGTGGAGCTGAGTCCACAAAAAGATCAAGGGAGCAGGTTCGAGGAGCCAAATGGCCTACTGCTGCTCCTAGTTCTTATTACAGGCAGATTAGAGAATTTATAATGGAGAAATCGGGAAGTGACAGAGAAGCTAAATAATTACTCTGTATCGGTCCTCACTGAGGAAGATATAAGAAATCTCCCAGAAATACTCAGAAACCAAGGGACTAGTGGGAATGAGCAACTGAAAGAAACTAATTTCAGTGAAAAAATAGTATTGGATAAATTGGAGAAATTAGTGGGATTGAAAGTTAGTTATTCCCCAGGGATCCAATTATCTACATCCCAGAGTGCTGAAAAAGGTAACTGTAGAGATATGCACTGGTGATCATTCTATAGATTCTGGAGTGGTGCCTGCAGATTCAAAGATAGCAACTATTTAAGAAAGAAGGGAGAAAGAAAACAGGGGACTATTGGCATGTTAGGCTGATGTCAGTAGTCGGAAAAGGATAACTTGGCACTTAGAAAAAAATGATCCGATTCGGCAGAGTCAACATGCACTTATGAAAGGGAAATCATGTTTGACAAATTTGGGAGTTTACAGAATAGATAAAGGTTAACCATTGGATGTGACGTAGTTGGATATTCAGAAGGCTTTCAATAAGATCCCACACAGGAGGTTAGTAAACAAAATTAGAGCATATGTGATAGGGGGTAATATACTATACTGGGGAGGCACGGTGGCACAGTGGTTAGCACTGCTGCCTCACAGCACCAGGGACCCGGGTTTGATTCCCAGCTTGGGTCACTGTCTGCGTGGAGCTTGCACATTCTCCCCATGTCTGTTTGGGCTTCCTCCGGGTGCTCCGGTTTCCTCCCACAATCCAAAAGATAAGTGAATTGGCCATGCCAAATTCTCCTTCAGTGTACCCAAACAGGCGCCGGAGTGTGGTGACTAGAGTATTTTCAGAATAACTTCATTGCAGTGCTAACGTAAGACTACTTGTGACTAATAAATAAACTTTATTTTAACTTTAATATATTGGCATGCATTGAGGATTGGTTAACAACAGAAAACAGTAGAAATAAATAAGTTAGGTTGATAGACTGTGACTAGTGGAGTACCCCATAAGCATCAGTATTTGGGCCCCAGCTGTTGACAATCTATACCGATGATTTAGATGTGGGGATCAAATGTATTTTTTCCAAATTTTAGATGGCACAAAACTAGGTGGGAATGTGTATTGTGAAGATGATGCAAGAGGTATCAAAGGGATTTGGATAGGCTTTGTGAGTTGGTAAGAACATGGTAGATGGAATATAATGTGAATAAAATGTGAAGTTATCCACTTTTGTAGGAGGAACAGAGGTACATTGTATTGTGACATGGTGAGAGATTGGAAAGTATCAAGGCGCGATCTTACCGCCCACTCACATCACACCCCCGCTGCATGAAACATAGAGAATTTGGCGACAAACCAAATCTTTGTTCACTGAAGTGGGATGGGATGGGAAAAGCCCACTGCATGAATGGTCGGGAAATTCCAGTGTCAATGTCCAAAGAGATCTGGATGTCCTTGATCGTGAGTCACTGAAAGCGAACATGCTAAATTAGGAAAGCAAACGGTATGTTGCAAGAGGATTTGAGTACAGGAGTAAAGATGTGTCACTTCAATTGTACAGAATCTTGGTAAGACACCACCTGGAGAATTGTGTACACTTTTGATCCCCTCACCTAAGGAAGGACATGCTTGCTATAGAGGGAGTGCAGCACAGATTCAGCAGACTAATTCCTGGGATGGCAGTACTATCCCATCAGGAGAGATTGAGGTGGGCCGTATTCTCTGCAGCTTCAGAGAATGAGTTGTGATCTCATTGAAACATACAAAATTCTTAAAGGGTTAGACAGCATAGATGCAGAAAGGATATTTCCTCTGACTGAGGTGGGGTCTAGAACCAGCCAATACAGTCTCAGAATAAAAGGGAAGCCATTTAGGATTGAGATGAAGAGGAATTTCTTTACTCAGAGTAGTGAATCATTAGAATTCTCTACCCCAGAGGCTGTGGCGGTTAGACATCGAGTCTGTTCAAGACAGAAATCAATACATTTCTAGATGAGGATGTTGCCTGGTATGGAGGGTCTTAGCTATGAGGAGAGATTGGGTAAGCTGGGGTTGTTCTCCCTGGAAAGACGGAGGATGAGGGGCGACCTAATAGAGGTGTATAAAATTATGAAGGGCATAGATAGGATGAACAGTGGGAAGCTTTTTCCCAGGTCGGAGGTGACGAACACAAGGGGTCACGGGTTCAAGGTGAGGGGGGCAAGGTTCAATACAGATGTCAAGGGGACGTATTTTACACAGAGGGTGGTGGGGGCCTGGAATGCACTGCCAAGCAAGGTGATTGAGGGGAACACGTTGGGATCGTTTAAGACTTATCTAGATAGCCACATGAACAGACTGGGAATAGAGGGATACAAACGAATGGTCTAGTTGGGCACATGAGCGGCGCAGGCTTGGAGGGCCAAAGGGCCTGTTCCTGTGCTGTATTGTTCTTTGTTCTTTGTATACTAATGACATCAGGGGATACAAGGATAGCACAGGAAAGAAGTTTTGAGATAGACAATCAGCCACATTCTGGTTGAAGAGCAGAGTAGGTTTGAGGGGCTGAATGGTCTACTCCTGCTCCTCACCACCACTCCTATCAACCCTTCCAACTGTCTCTAAATAATCAGATTGCGTGTCTAATGTCCAGTACTGGATAACCAGAAATGTAAATATTAAATATTGGGAAGATTGAAGCCATTGTTTTCTGTCCTGCTCCAAACTTCATTCCCAGATATTAACACCAACCTTTATGCTGGCAACAGTCTGAGATAGAAACATAGAAAACATAGAAAAACTACAGCACAAACAGGCCCTTCGGCCCCATAAGTTGTGCCGAACATATCCCTACCTTTTAGGCCTACCTATAACCCTCCATCCTATTAAGTCCCATGTACTCATCCAGGAATCTCTTAAAAGACCCTATTGAGTTTGCCTCCACCACCACTGACAGCAGCAGATTCCACTCGCCCACCACCCTCTGTGTGAAAAACTTCCCCCTAACATTTCCCCTGTACCTACCTCCCAGCACCTTAAACCTGTGTCCTCTCGTAGCAGCCATTTCCACCCTGGGAAAAAGCCTCTGAGAGTCCACCCGATCTATGCCTCTCAACATCTTATATACCTCTATTAGGTCTCCTCTCATCCTACGTCTCTCCAAGGAGAAAAGACCGAGCTCCCTCAGCCTATCCTCATAAGGCATGCCACTCAATCCAGGCAACATCCTTGTAAATCTCCTCTGCACCCTTTCAATTATTTCCACATCCTTCCTGTAATGAGGCGACCAGAATTGAGCACAGTACTCCAAGTGGGGTCTGACGAGGGTCTTATAATCTATATAGATTAAATCAGTTTATTTGGAACCTTCATGTCACATTTGACCTGGAGATAAGCTTTCAACCACATTGCCCAATTCCATCTCAGCTCTTCTGCTGCTGAAACCCTTATCCATGCCTTTGTTTCCTCCAGACTTGACTATTCTCAATGCACTCTTGGTTGATCTCCAACATTCTACTCTCCATAGACTTGATGTCTGTTGCTTGTATCCTAAATTGCATTGAATCCCACTCACCAACACCCACCCCTGTGCTTGCTGACTTACATTAGCTCCCAGTTAAGAAAGAAACACCTCAACTTTAAAATTCTCGTCTTTTGTCAAATCTCTTGTCCTCATCCTTCCCTACTCTGTAATTTCTTCCAGTCTAACAGCCCTCCGAACTATCCATGCTCCTCTATTTTCAGTCTCTTGAGCATTCCCTGATTTTAATCACTCCCACACTGGTGACCTTGTACATGGCTGCCTAGGCCCCAAGGTCTGGAAATCCTTCTCTCAATCACCCCACCTTTCTACCTAAATTTCCTCCTTTAAAACATTCCTCAAAACTTTTATCTTTGACCAGCTTTTGGTCACCTCGGCCAGTATCTCCTTATGTGACTGTATTATCTTTTATTTTATGATGCAGGTGAGGTCCCAGAGGATTGGAGGATAGCTAATGTGGTCCCGTTATTTAAGAAGGGTAGGAAGGATAACCCAGGTAATTATAGGTCGGTGAGCTTGACATCCATGGTGGGGAAGTTGTTGGAGAAGATTCTTAGAGATAGGATGTATGCGCATTTAGAAAGGAATAAACTCATTAACGATAGTCAGCATGGTTTTGTGAGAGGGAGGTCATGCCTCACTAACCTGGTGGTGTTTTTTGAAGAAGTGACCAGAATGGTTGACGAAGGAAGGGCCGTGGATGTTGTCTATATGGACTTTAGTAAAGCGTTTGACAAAGTCCCTCATGGTAGGCTAGTGAAAAAGGTTGGATCTCATGGGATAAAGGGGGAGGTGGCTAGATGGGTGGAGAACTGGCTTGGTCATAGAAGACAGAGGGTGGTAGTGAAAGGGTCTTTTTCCGGCTGGAGGCCTGTGACTAGTGGTGTTCCGCAGGGCTCTGTATTGGGACCTCTGCTGTTTGTGATTTATATAAATGATCTGGAAGAAGGAGTAACTGGGGTGATCAGTAAGTTTGCGGACGACACAAAACTGGCAGGACTTGCAGATAGTGAGGAACATTGTCAGAGGCTACAGAAGGATATAGATAGGCTGGAAATTTGGGCAAAGAAATGGCAGATGGAGTTCAATCCTGATAAATGCGAAGTGATGCATTTTGGTGGGAATAATGTAGGGAGGAGCTACACGATAAATGGAAGAACCATAAAGGGTGTAGAGACGCAGAGGGACCTGGGTGTGCAAGTCCACAGATCTTTGAAGGTGACGTCACAGGTGGAGAAGGTGGTGAAGAAGGCATATGGCATGCTTGCCTTTATAGGACGGGGCATAGAGTATAAAAGTTGGGGTCTGATGTTGCAGATGTATAGAACGTTGGTTCGGCCGCATTTGGAATACTGCATCCATTCTGGTCGCCACACTACCAGAAGGACGTGGAGGCTTTGGAGAGAGTACAGAGGAGGTTTACCAGGATGTTGCCTGGTATGGAGGGGCTTGGTTATGAGGAGAGATTGGGGAAACTGGGGTTGTTCTCCTTGGAAAGACGGAGGATGAGGGGAGACTTAATAGAGGTGTATAAAATTATGAAAGGCATAGATAGGGTGAACGGTGGGAAGCTTTTCCCCGGGTCGGTGGTGACGTTCACGAGGGGTCATAGGTTCAAGGTGAAGGGGGGGAGGTTTAACACAGATATCAGAAGGACATATTTTACACAGAGGGTCGTGGGGGCCTGGAATGTGTTGCCGGGCAAGGTGGTGGAGGCGGACACACTGGGAACGTTTAAGACTTATCTAGACAGCTACATGAACGGAGTGGGAATGGAGGGATACAAAAGAGTGGTCTAGTTTGGACCAGGGAGCGGCGCGGGCTAATTGTTCTTTGTTTCTCGTTTCAAGGCTTCATTCTATGATCATCTTGCTGGTGCCAGTACAGAGCGAGACTGCGGATAGTTGGGAACCTGTCTCGGGGGCAGGGAATTCAGATGGTGTTCGTAAAGCAGAAGTGGAAATGAATAGGGTTGGGAAGCATTTTCTGATCAGGGCCAGTGGGATCTCCTGGACTCGTTTCGATCGCCGCAGGGGTTCGGAGAGGAATTTCCCAGATTTTTTTTTTCCCCATATTGGCCCTGGGGTTTTCACTCTGGGTTTTCACCTCTCCCTGGAGATCACATGGTCTGGAATGGGGGGGTGGGGGTGAGTTAATAGGTTGTGATGAACAAAGCATCGTAGCTGTGAGGGACAGCTCGGTGGATAGGATATTAGGATGTAGATAGGCTGGAAAATTGGGCGGGGATCCTGGATTCAGGATTCAATCCTGGACCGGGGAGCGGCGCGGGCTTGGAGGGCCGAAGGGCCTGTTCCTGTGCTGTATTGTTCTTTGTTGTTCTTTGATGTCTCTTCTGAAGCATTTGGGGCCATTTTATTATTTTAAAGGACATGGATGTTGAATACAGATGCTGGAGTTATGGAAGAGTTTGTTCTATTCCAAAAAAACTGCTGGTGAAGGATAGAACTGCTACCAATTTTACATAGTTACATATATGTTTGTATATAAATGGACAAGTTGTACCTGAGCAAGACTGGGACTAATATTGTCTGAGGGAAGTTAGTTAGTCCTGTTGGGGAGGGCTTTAATTAGCTTGGTAGGGGATGGGAATCTGAGAGGGAGTTCAGATTAGACAGAAGAAAAACAGGCCAGCAGAGGAAGTAGAAGAGGCAAGCATCAAGTAGGATCACAATATAAAATAATTTTTTTTAAAACAAGTTAAAGCCACTCTATCTAAATGCGCACAGTATTCAAAACAAGATTGATGATTTGAAGGCACAAATAGAAGTAAAAGGCTATGATTTAATTGGCTACAGGATGACCACAGCTGAGAACTGAATATTCAAGGATATGTGACATTTAAGAAGGAATGTCAAAAAAGAAAAGGAGTCGGGGTGGCACTGTTAATAAGGGCCAAAATCAGTAAACTAGTGAGAGAGAATGTAGATTGAAAGGCCAAGATGTAGGTTCAGTTTGGAAGGAGTGAAGAAACAGCAAGGGGCAGTAAACATTGGTGGGAGTTGTTTATAGGCCAAACAGTAGGGGTAATGTTGGACAGGGTATAAATCAAGATTTTAGAGCACCATGTAGCATGTCTAATATAACAATAATGGGAGACTTTAATTTACATATAGAATACTGTAGAGGATGAATTCCTAGTGTGTGTATGAGATAGATTTCTGAAGCAGTATGTTGAAGAACAAGAGATCGGGCTATTTTAGATTTAGTATTGTGTAATGAGAAAAGGCTAATTAATAACCTTGGGAAATACTGACCATAACATGATTCCTGGGATGAAGGGATTGACTTATGAGCGAAGGTTGAACAGGTTAGGCCTACAGTTACTGAGAACTGATCTTATTGAAACATGCAAGATCCTGAGTGGACTTGACAGGGTGAATGCTGGGAGGATATTTCCCCTTGTAAAAGATTCCAGAACTAGGAGAAGAGTTTAAAAATAAGGGGTCCACCATTTAAGACAGAGATGAGAAGGGATTTCTACTCTGACGATCGTTAATTTTTGGAATTCTCTTCCCCTCAGAGAAGCGAAGGCTGGGTTATTGAATATTTTGAAGGCCAAGTTGAGCAGATTTTTGATCTGTGGGTCAACAATTATCAGGGGCAAGCAAGAAAGTGGAGTTATGGCCATAATCAGATCAGTCATGATCTTATTAAATAGTGGAACAGGCTTGAGGGGGTCAAATGGCTTCCTCGTGCTCTTATTTCTTATATAATGCTCTTTGTCCAATCAATGGACAAAAAAATGTTTGTTTGGCCTCTGACTTGGCACAAATAATCTTTTAAAAAGGGAACAATTTACCTCCTGGAGATTTATTCCTCAACAAATCAATGAATTATGAGCAACTGCAAAAGGTGAAATTTTTATTTTATTTCTTTTTCACCCTTTGGGTTCAGTCATTATAAACAGCCATATTGAATATTCACATTCATAGCCTGACTCAAGATCATGTCATTACTAGGTCTGCCATACTTGACTACAGAAAGCATTTGTTCAAGGCAAGGTTTAAATGAAATTTCTTTTAATCATGCAAGACTCAGGGCTAGACCTCATAGGAGTGACTCAACTGGTGTAATTTGTGGAACTCACCAATGGATAGCTCCAAGATCAAAATTATTTTTGATAGCTTACTCAGTTGCCTCATGTGATACTGAAGTCTACATATCAGGAAGAAATTAGATTAAATTGATATGTGTTCAGTTAACCAGCCTCACATGGAACAGTGATAGGATTATTCAATTTCTTAAATGCACAGTTTAAGCTGAGACACAGGATTGCTACTGACATATACTCGGTGAGTGGCCAGTAGCTATGGAACAATCACCAGTAAAAAGCAACAACTTAACATGTTTGAAGCATTTGCTGATATCAGTTGTAAAATTGTCTTTTACCTCTATCCTGTTCTGATGCGACCTATGAATTTGCCATGAATTTACTTACAGAACTACTAACTTATGCTGTACATTTCCCTTTCATCACTTTGAACATTTCAAGGGCAGGAAGAAAGGAAGCAAGTGAAAGAAAAATGACAGAATGCATTATGGTCCATGATACTGAATGTGTTTCTTAGTGGATATACACTTAACACCAAGTATAGTTAATAATCAACATGCTGCTCGTTGTATTTAAATTATTGCTCTTCTTATCAAGCACTTGAGAAAAAACATTACCGTGATGAGTTATGGATGATGGAATTATCAAATAACCATTCCTGTCTAGGGGGAGGTGTAGCTGTGAACTGACAGTGAAACATGGCATCCTCCTTCTTATTGACAATCTGGTCTTGAGGTCGGATTACAGGCTGTGGAAAACTGGCATCTGTAAAATACAGTGACAAATAAAACACAGATTACACAATATTTTACCACAACTTGGTCATCTGTTACTATTTCATTTATATAGGTCACAGGAAAAAAAAGATACCCGACTTCTACCCTCCTCTGCACCAGCATTTGGACATGAACTTATATGAAAACTTAGCTGGCTACAAGAACAAGAGGTGAGACTATAATCTAAACCAGTGTACGTGAACAAAGGAATTTAGGGATCCAGGTACATATGGCATTAAAATTTTGCTCACAGTTGCCACCCAAAAATCAAATAGGATGCACAACATAAGCATGAGGGGTACAAAATTGCGCTACACTAGTGAATTACACTAATGCGGCAGCACAGTGACATAATGGTTAGCACTACTGCCTCACAATGTCAGGGATCCGGGTTCAATACCTGGCTTGGGTCACTGTCTGTGTGGAGTCTGCACGTTCTCCCTGTGTCTGCATGGGTTTCCCACGAGTGCTCCGGTCTCCTCCCACAGTCTGAAAGACATGTGGTTAGATTGATTGGCCATGCTAAATTCTCCTTCAGTGTACCAGAACAGGCGCCGGAGTGTGGCAATTAGTGGATTTTCACAGTAACTTCATTGCTGTGTTAACGTAAGCCTACTAGTGACACTAATAAATAAACTAATGCAGTCAGACAAATACTAGTCAGACTTCACTTGGAATAATGCGTTCAATTTTGGACCCAACAATTTAAGAACAAAGAATAACACAGCACAGGAACAGGCCCTTCAGGGAAAGAAATACCAGTTTTGAAGAGAGTTCAACAATGATTCACTAGAAATATACCTGGGACAAAGTGACTTAACTAGAGGAAATTCTGGGAAAAAAATAGCGCTGTGAGACAGATTCAGTGATGCTCTGATAAAGCCACTTAACACAAATAAAGGATAATGGGCAGATAGTTAGGGAAAGGCTCTTATCTCCAGTATATAAATCAGAACAGAACATAAAGTTAACTAATAAAAAGTTACATATTCAAGTTCGCACAGCGTAAGCAGAATGTAATGTCCTCTGCCTCACAGTTGCACAATTGGATGTGTAAAAGGGAAATGAAGCATGGGCACGAACAATAGTGGGCAGAAAATTGGATTATATATAGAATTCAAATGGCTAATGAAAAAGTCGAACAGAATCAATCGCTTAAATCCCAACTTAGGGTTCACAAGGCAACGGGTGGATTTTTCTTCTCTCTGATGACAACCTGCCAAAGCTTTCTTGCTCTCCCTCCCACGCTCTCAATTTTTGAACATCCTCTGTTTTCACATGCAATTAAAGAGTTTTTGAAGATTTTAACAGTTTTCAATTTTAAGCTTTGTGGTGCCACACGAATAGCAAAGGTACACAAGTTAGGTAGAAAAAGGAATTAAGTGTCAGTGCTGCAAATCCCTGGCGAGATTTCAGAAGGCTATGCTGACCTGGAACAGACCTCAGTCAGCAATGTGGACATCTGAGAGGCAGCAGGTTTTAAAATGAATCCATTTGCTCCTGCAACAAAACTGAAGTACAACCCATTTATCAAATTCATTGCCAAAGTATCATCCATGCTTTAAGTATGTCAATCACTAGTCAGTGAGAATAAAAGGAACTACATCAGTTAATTACTTTGACAATTGTATGCAAGGAGGAAAAAATCCTGAAAGCAGGCAAGTCCATAACTTTTACCCTTGGAATGCCAAGGGACATAATTATGCACAGAGGCATGACTGTTTATTTTCCAAGCACAGTGTCGCACCTAATCAAGTATAAGTGATGTTCAGTCCCAGGATTACAATACATTGCTTTCATCCTTTAACTTGGTCACATTATAGCACTGTTACTTCATCTGCATCAGACAGACCATCTTATTTTATACTGTAACTGGATACTGAGGATAAGATGGAATTTATTCCAGTTTGCTTGTCCGCTTCCCTCAACCCACCAACCTTGAAATACATATGGTTCATCAGAGATATTATCTTACCGAGCAGATCAATCTTCATTTACAACCAAAGCAAAATTGGTTGTTTCATGCAGTTCAATCGGCAGCTGCTTCATAATCAAGCACCATCCTGCCCTCATCGTTCCGGTCATATCAGCTTTGTACAAAGTGTCACTGGATAACAGATGGGCACCCGATCCACAAACATTCACTCCCTCACCATAGACACACAGAAGTAGCAGTGTGTACTATCTACAAGATGCACTGCAGGAACTCATCAAGGATCCTTAGACAGCGCCTTCCAAAACCACAACCACTACCATCTGGAAGGATAAGGGCAGAAGACACATGGAAACACCACCACCTGGAACCCACTTACCATCCTGACTTAGAAATATATCACTGCTCCTTCACTGTCGCTGGGACAAAATCCTGGAACTTCCTCTCTAACAGCAATGTGGGTGTACTTATATCTCATGGTCTGCAGTGGTTCACAAAGGCAACTCACCATCACTTTCTCAAGGGCAAGAAGGAATGGGCAATAAATGCTGACCTGGTCAGCAACACCCACATTCCATCAATGAATAAAAAATAAACCTCCTCATAAAGGCTAAGTGGTCTGTAGCCAATTCGAGTTCTCCTATCAATTGCCCATCAGCACCAAGACACTCAGCACAACTAGGAACTTAATTTACAAACTTCTACAATAACACTTAAAACATTATAAAATATCTCTAGTTCCAAAATTCCAACATTGCTACCCAAATTAACTTATACATCACCACCGTATCCGATAATAAGTTTTGCACATTTCTATTTTTCCAACTGTGTTGATACAACTACCTAAGGAAATATATTGCGTGCAAGGACACCATGCCCAGAGGACCCGAGCTCTAATTGCTGCTCCAAACATAGGCTTCATTAATTAATCACAAAGGGACAATTAAAACGTTGCCAAAGTAATCAAATTACCCAGCAGCAAACATCAGCCTATAAAAAGGCACAATCATTAAAAATGGCCAAAATATTTCCCTGGAACAAATAATGGCCACAACTACTGCAGAAGGCAATGACCCAAATGGAAGCAGAATAAATCCCACCTGCTTTTCCCAATCACTTTCAACTAAATGTAAGTAGAACACATTAATTCTATTCATAATCTGTGAATTTGTGAAAGCTGGACATATTCAAAGACAGTAAGAAGTTTAACAACACCAGGTTAAAGTCCAACAGGTTTATTTGGTAGCAAAAGCCACACAAGCTTTCGGAGCCCCAAGCCCCTTCTTCAGGTGAGTGGGAATTCTGTTCACAAACAGGGCATATAAAGACACAAACTCAATTTACATGAATAATGGTTGGAATGCGAATACTTACAACTAATCAAGTCTTTAAGATATAAACAATGTGAGTGGAGAGAGCATCAAGACAGGCTAAAGAGATGTGTATTGTCTCCAGACAGTGAGACTCTGCAGGTCCAGGCAAGCTGTGGGGATTACAAATAGTGTGACATGAACCCAATATCCCGGTTGAGGCCGTCCTCATGTGTGCGGAACTTGGCTATCAGTTTCTGCTCAGCGACTCTGCGCCGTCGTGTGTCGTGAAGGCCGCCTTGGAGAACGCTTACCCGAATATCAGAGGCCGAATGCCCGTGACCGCTGAAGTGCTCCCCAACAGGAAGAGAACAGTCTGTTGGGGAGCACTTCAGCGGTCACGGGCATTCGGCCTCTGATATTCGGGTAAGCGTTCTCCAAGGCGGCCTTCGCGACACACGATGGCGCAGAGTCGCTGAGCAGAAACTGATAGCCAAGTTCCGCACACATGAGGACGGCATCAACCGGGATATTGGGTTCATGTCACACTATCTGTAACCCCCACAGAGTTTCACTGGCTGTCTTGTCTGGAGACAATACACATCTTTTTAGCCTGTCTTGATGCTCTCTCCACTCACATTGTTTATATCTTAAAGACTTGATTAGCTGTAAGTATTCGCATGCCAACCATTATTCATGTAAATTGAGTTTGTGTCTTTATATGCCCTGTTTGTGAACAGAATTCCCACTCACCTGAAGAAGGGGCTTGGGGCTCCGAAAGCTTGTGTGGCTTTTGCTACCAAATAAACCTGTTGGACTTTAACCTGGTGTTGTTAAACTTCTTACTGTGTTCACCCCAGTCCAACGCCGGCATCTCCACATCATATTCAAAGATACAGGGACCGTTTCGCCCAGCCAGCTGCACTGTTTTTGCTGCACAGCCGGCCGGGAGACTCAAGCAGAGGCCATTTTGTGGGCTCCCCAGCTGGGTGTCACGGCCTCCACACGTTTCTGGCAGTCAGATTTCCAGCACCACCAGCTCCGCGCTGATTTCTGGTGTGGAGCTCCATAATTTATGCTAATGACAATTTAAATCCTATTTGCCTACCAGGCCCGCTGGCCTCCGCCCCCCGCCAGGAGTGTTTCACTCCAGCGAGGTTTAGTATAGCTCCCCACTTACATGGAGCTGGCAGCCTGACCCCGCTAGAGCAAAGGGAGGGGACATGCAAGGCCCCCCAGAGAGTCGGGCCGTCAAGGGTGTGCACCCTGGGGCATTGCCAGCCTGACAGTGCCAGACTGGGGCGGGGGCAGTGATCGGGCGAAGGCGGGATCGGAGGGGAGGGGCGGTTGCCGTGCCGATCAGCGATCAGGAGACCAGCAGTGCGGGGCCACGGCACAGGCACTGATCTCGGTGCTGACAGATTGGCACATGTGCAGTTGCCCACTCAGCACTATGCTGCTGGCCTCCCCAGCGGGAATAGGCCCCGCCCACTGATTTTCAACAGGATTCACGCTAGTGCACAGATTGTGGGAGATTCATTTTGAAACTCCTGCTGAAAAAAAACAGCGTGAATCACTCCAGTTTTTACACAAATTCAACGCTTAGAATTTCTTTGGGAGAATCACGCCCACAATTTTCAAGGTTTGTTGTTACTTTTACCACACCTAAGGTGGGATTCTGGACAGTCAGTTTTCAATGCTCGAGTTCTATGCAGGTGGCGGCAAGAATAAATCTGCTCGGGGCACAGTGGCAAGCACTGTTGCCTCACAGCACCAGGGTTCGATTCCCGGCTTACGTCACTGTCTGTGTGAAGTTTGCACATTCTCCTCGTGTCTGAGTGGGTTTCCTCCGGGTCCTCCGGTTTCTTCCCACAGTCCAAAGATGTGCAAGTTAGATTGATTGGCCATGCTAAATTGCCACTTAGTACCAGGGGGACTAACAGGGTAAATATGTGGCGTTACAGGGATAAGGGCTGGGTGTTCGGTGCAGACTTGATGGGCCGAATGGCCTTTTTCTGCTCTGTAGGGATTCTATGAAATGCTGAGGCCCAAGTGCTGGCGACATATGCAACCTAGGGCCTGTTCATTTGGAAATGGAAACATTAGCACCCAACCAAACACAAGAAAAAACACAAATAAAAACAGAAAATGCTAAACATACTTAGCAGGTCTGGCAGCATCTATGGAAAGCGACATTAACACATTTTATCAGAATTTGAAAAATCATAGAGATCTAACAGGTCTTAAGCAAGTAGAATCAGGAAAATGGGTGGGGCTGGGTGAAAAACCAAAGGGAAAATCTTCGGTAGGGTGGAAGGCAGGAGAGATTAAACGACAAAAGGATAATGATGCAAAAGAGAGCAATGAGTCATAAAACAAAAAAAGAAAAAGGGTATTACTGATCTGAAATTAATTATTGAACTCCAAGTCGAATCCAGAACGCTGTTAAATGCCGAGCTGAATGATAAGCTGTTCCTAGAGTTTAATTGGAACAATGTAAGTGGCTAAGCTTAGAGACGTCAGAATGGAAGTTCAGTGGAGAATAAAGCAGCTTGCATGGACAAGTCCAGTTGGTGTCAAATGCAGCTTTTAATTTAAATCACTAAAGTCATAATGTTACATCTTCAGAAGGATTGAATTCTGTTTAAATCTGAGTTAAATGCACACTAAAAGACTCAAAACACTGTAATAAATCACAAAATAATAGTACAGAATGAAGTCATTCAACCAGCTGAGTCTATTCCAACCCTTTAAAAACCGTTAAAAAGAATATTTCTCATGCGATGAGAAACGTGGACAAATGGGGATTCACAACGACTGTTTTGCACAGTAACTTAATCTGACTGCACAGCAATTAAACTTGGGCGTTCAACGAACAAAATGAAGTCTGGATGACATAATCAAAAAGTAACAATGACATAGCAACCAAAATTCCATATCAATCTAATCACATTATAGATTAATTAGTACTGAGATTTAGATTACACTCCAAAAGCTAATGAGATGCATTAATTCTCAATCTCACGTGAGTGGGAGAAGTGGTGAATACAAGACCACAAGAAGTAGGAGCAGGAGTAGGCCATTTGCCCCTTTGCCATTTGATAAGGTCATGGTCAATTGATTGTGGCCTCAACCCTACTTTTCCTGTCTGTCTTACATCGACACCACTGCTGATGAAAAATAAATGCAGAATATTGCAAAACTACTTATACTCTGGAATCTGTCTATTTACATTGAATGATGGATTTAAAGCACAGAGTGCTCTTAATGGAAATGTGCATATACAATTGTTGAAATGTCTTGACTGTGCCAAATTTCTGGTTACATTACATTATATCCACTTCCATTATTGGAGTGGGGAGTCAAATGATCTGTACAGATCATACTTATATGTAAATACAATACTAACACATAATATATATAGGTAGTTTAAGTGCCCAGATAACTCCATGCCATTTGGACGCACTGTGTATCGAATAGAAATGTTGCATCACAGTTGTAGCATTAAAAATCATTACAGTCAGGTACAGACAATTTCAGCTGGGGGTGGGGAGGTATGTGATCCGATGCAGCAAAGAATCCAAGAGGCAGAGTAGAACAGAAAATTACTGCACGTTTGCAAACCTCCTACTTTACTTAAGAATGTTTAATTGGGTTTAGATACTCTCGTAAGCACTGGGAAAGATGGCAAGAAAGGAACTTAAATAAACCTAACTGTGCACAAGTCATAAATCCTGAAATTCAAGAGAAAAAAATGAAATCTAGATTACATAATTACAAGATATCTATGATGAGTCAAAATTCTATCTCAATCTAATCTCATTGCACCAATCTAAATCTGTTTTATTGACAAGACACATCATATACGGAGTTACAATTCAAACCAGTAAGGATGCAATACAGCTTGCGTTCTTTTCATTCACTCATTGCCAATTTATAAAATATTGAGGACCATAACTGCCTCCCAGATGGCTCAGACAAGATGAAAGTTATTGGATGAGATTCTCCAGCCTCCCAGCCGTGTGTTTCCCGCCGGCAGGAGGTGGCGCATTGTTTGCTAGTGGTGGGATTCTTTGGTTCCGCCGCTGTCAATGGGAGTTCCACGGGCAGGGATGCACTGCCGGCGGGACTGGAGAATCCTGCCGGCATGAGTGGCCAAAGATTTCCAGCCACTGTGTTTTGTTAAAATGCAGCAACAGTTTACCCTGAATTGATCACTCCTAATCCTGAAACTCTGCCTAACCCTATTTTCCCAGAATCCAGGCTGACTTCGTAGGTATCAAATTGGGACATGTTAATGTAAAAGGAAAAATGCAACATGGAGAATTGCAGAATGGGTGTGCAAGTGGCAAATGATAATAATACAACAGTGAAATGCGAAATGGTGTACATTGGCTAAAAAGAATATGGAGTGTTGGATAAAGAAAGACTAAATGGAAGTACAGGAGCAAAGTGGCACAGAAACAGAAATCACTAAAAATGGTTAATAAGGACATCGAAAAAGTAAAACAAGCATTGGGTACATTACTGTGCTTTTCAACTTTACTTAAGTAGAATTAACATTAAGCTTTATCGCAGTTAGATTGGATCAAACTTTGAGCACGTACACAATTCTGATCCCCATGTTATCAAAAGGATATTAAGGAAAATGTAACACCTCTATGCAAGAAAGGACAGGGGCAGACAGCAGGAAACTATAAGAACAAAGAAGAACAAAAAAAATTACAGTACAGGAACAGGCCCTTCGGCCCTCCAAGCCTGCACTGACCATGCTGCCCGACTCAACTAAAGCCCCCTATCCTTCCGGGGACCATATCCCTCCATTCCCATCCTATTCATCTATTTGTCAAGGCGCCCCTTAAAAGTCACTATCGTATCCGCTTCCACTACCTCCCCCGGCAGCGAGTTCCAGGCACCCACCACCCTCTGTGTAAAAAACTTGCCTCGTACATCTCCTTTAAACCTTGTCCCTCGCACCTTAAACTTGTGCCCCCTAGTAATTGGCTTCCACCCTGGGAAAAAGCTTCTGGATATCTATTCTGTCCATGCCTCTCATAATCTTGTAGACTTCTATCAGGTCGCCCCTCAACCTCCATCGTTCCAGTGAGAACAAACCAAGTTTCTCCAACCTCTCCTCATAGCTAATGCCCTCCATATTAGGCAACATCCTGGTAAATCTTTTCTGTACCCTCTCCAAAGCCTCCACATCCTTCTGGTAGTGTGGCGACCAGAATTGAACACTATATTCCAAGTGGGGCCTAACTAAGGTTCTATAAAGCTGCAACATGACTTGACAATTTTTAAATTCAATGCCCCGGCCGATGAAGGCAAGCATGCTGTATGCCTGCTTGACTTCCTTCTCCACCTGCATTGCCTCTTTCAGTGAACTGTGTACCTGTACACCCAGATCCCTCTGCCTATCAATACTCTTAAGGATTCTGCCATTTACTGTGTATTTCCTCTCTGTATTAGACCTTCCAAAATGCATTGCCTCACATTTGTCCGGATTAAACTCGACCTGCCATCTCTTTGCCCAAGCCTCCAACCAATCTATATCCTGCTCTTTGCTCTGATGGTCCTCATCACTATCCGCAACTCCACCAACCTTTATGTCGTCCGCAAATTTACCAATCAAACCAGTTACATTTTCCTCCAAATCATTTATATATATTACAAACAGAAAAGGTCCCAGCACTGATCCTTGAGGAACGCCACTTGTCACAGCCCTCCATTCAGCAACACACCCTTCCACTGTTACCCTCTTTCTTCCATGACCGAGCCAGTTCTGTATCCACCTTGCCAGCTCACCGCTGATCCCATGCGACTTCACCTTCTGCACCAGTCTGCCATGAGGGACCTTGTCAAAGGCCTTACTGAAGTCCATGTAGACAACATCCACTGCCCTACCCTCATCCATCATCTTCGTCACTTTCTCGAAAAACTCGATCAAGTTAGTGAGACACGACCTCCCCTTCACAAAACCATGTTGTCTCTCACTAATACGTCCACTTATTTCCAAGTAGGAATGAATCCTGTCTCGAAGAATTCTCTCCAATAATTTCCCTACCACTGATGTAAGGCTCATCGGCCTGTAATTATCTGGATTATTCTTGCTACGCTTCTTAAACAAAGGAACAACATTGGCTATTCTCCAATCCTCTGGGATCTCCCCTGTATGTGGAGATGCTGGCGTTGGACTAGAGTAAACACAGTAAGAGGTCTCACAACACCAGGTTAAAGTCCAACAGGTTTATTTGGTAGCAAAAGCCACTCGCTTTCGGAGCACTGCTCCTTCATCAGGTAAGTGATGAAGGAGCAGCCTCCTTCAGGTAAGCCTCCTTACCTGATGAAGGAGCAGTGCTCCGAAAGCTAGTGGCTTTTGCTACCAAATAAACCTGTTGGACTTTAACCTGGTGTTCTGAGACTTCTTACTGTTTATCTCCCCTGTAGTCAGTGAGGATACAAAGATTTCTCTCAAGGCCCCAGCAATTTCCTCCCTTGCCTCTCTCAGTATTCTTGGGTATATCCCATCAGGCCCTGGGAACTTGTCTACCTTCATGTTTCTCAAGAACCCCAATCCCGCCTCCTTTTTGATCTCAACATGACTCAAAATATCTACACGCAGACTCATCATCCACCAAGTCCTTCTCTTTAGTGAATACTGATGCAAAGTACTTTAATACTTTGTCCATTTCCTCTGGCTCCATGCATAGATACCCTCCCCTATCCTTGAGTGGGGGGCCAACCCTCTCCCTGGCTATCCTCTTGCTCTTTACATATGTCTAAAAAGCCTTGGAAGTTTCCTTAATCCTGCCAGCCAATGCTTTTTCGTGACCCCTTTTAGCCCTCCTTAATCTTTGCTTAAGTTTCTTTCTGCTTTCCTTGTATTCCACACTTGCTTCGTGTGTTCCCAGCCCCCTCGCTTTGACAAATGCTTCCTTTTTCCCTTTGACTAGGGTCACAATATCTCTCATTATCCAAGGTTCCCAAAACTTGCCATACTTATCCTTCATCCTTACAGGAATGTGCCGGTCCTGAATCCCTATCAACTTACACTTGAAAGCCTCCCGCAAGCCAGATGTTGATTTGCCCTCAAACATCTGCCCCCCAATCTACATTCTTCAGTTCCTGCCTAATATTGTTGTAATTAGCCTTCCCCCAATTCACCTGAGGACTACATTTATCTTTATCCATCAGTACCTTAAAGCTTACTGAATTGTGGTCACTGTTCCCAAACTGCTCCCCTACCGAAACGACGGCCACCTGGCCAGGCTCATTCCCCAATACCAGGTCCCTAGTTGGACTATCTACATACTGTTTCATAGAACATAACAGCGCAGTACAGGCCCTTCGGTCCTCGATGTTGCGCCGACCAGTGAAACCAATCTAAAGCCCCTCTAATCTACATTATTCCAATATCATCCAAGAAGCCCTCCTGGATGCTCCTTGCAAACTCTGTTCCATCCACACCCCTAGCACTAAGTGAGTCCCAGTCAATATAGGGGAAGTTAAAATCTCCCACCACAACAACCCTGTTACTTTTACACCTTGCCAAAATCTGCCTACATATCTGTTCCTCTATCTCCTGCTGGCTGTTGGGTGGCCTACAGTAAATCCCCAACATTGTGACTACACCCTTCCTATTCCTGAGCTCTACCCATATTGCCTCGCTGTATGAGCCCTCCGAGGTGTTCTCCTGCAGTACAGCTGTGATATTCTCCTTAACCAGTAGTGCAACTCCCCCACCCCTTTTACATCCCCCTCTATGCCGCCTGAAACATCTGTATCCTGGAATGTTAAGCTGCCAATCCTGTCCTTCCCTTAACCAAGTCTCTGTAATGGCAACAACATCATAGTTCCTGGTACTAATCCAAGTTCTAAGTTCATCTGCCTTATTCTAAGTTCATCTGTATCTTCCCTCTTACACTTCTCGCATTGAAATAAATGCACTTCAGTCCACCAGACCCTCTTTGATTAGCAACCTCACCCTGCCTGCTTTACTCTGAGTCTTACTGGCCCGACTCTCTGCTTCCCCTTCAGCTAATTCACTTTTGCTTTGGTTCCCACCCCCCTGCCAAACTAGTTTAAATCCTCCCGTGTGACACGAGCAAACCTCTCGGCCAGAATAGTTATGCCCCTCCAGTTTAGATGCAACCCATCCTTCTTGTACAGGTCCCACCTGCCAGTTATAGGCCAGTAAGTATAACATATGTTTCTGGGAAATGCCAGAATATATTAATGCGATTACAGCAAAGTCAAAATATAATCAGACAGAGTTGACATGAAGAGAAAATCAAGTTTGACAAATTTATTAAGAGTCCTTTGAGGATGTAAGACGTGGGGTGGATAAAGGGGATTTCCAAAAGACATTTGATAAGGTGCCATATAAAAGGTTACTAAATAAGCTAAGAGCTCATGGTGTTGGGAGTGATATATTAGCATGGCTAGAGGATTGACCATCTAACAAGGGGGGGAGGGGGGGAGGGGTGGGGGAGGGGGGTGGGGGAGGGGGGGAGGGGGGGAGGGGGGGAGGGGGGAGGGGGGGGAGGGGAGGGAGGGGGGGAGGGGGGAGGGGGGGGAGGGGAGGGAGGGGGGAGGAGGGGAGGGGGAGGGGGGGAGGGGAGGGGGGGAGGGGGGGAGGGGGGAGCGGGGGGGAGGGGGGGGAGGGAGGGAGGGGTGGAGGGAGGGGGGAGGGGGTGGGGGGAGGGGGTGGAGGGGGAGGGGGTGGAGGGGGGAGGGGAGGGGGGGTGGGGAGGGGGGGAGGGGGGGGAGGGGGGGGGAGGGGGAGGGGAGGGGGGAGGGGGGAGGGGGGAGGGGGAGGGAGGGGGGGAGGGAGGGGGGAGGGGAGGGGGGGAGGGGAGGGGGAGGGGAGGGGGGGAGGGGAGGGAGGGGGGAGGGGAGGGAGGGGGAGGGGAGGGGGGAGGGGAGGGGAGGGGGGGAGGGAGGGGAGGGGGGAGGGGAGGGGAGGGGAGGGGAGGGGGGAGGGGAGGGGGGAGGGGGGAGGGGAGGGGAGGGGGGGAGGGAGGGGGGGAGGAGGGGGGGAGGGGGGAGGGGGGGGGGGAGGGGAGGGAG